>NC_069499.1:641198090-641315590 GCF_027579735.1 Bombina bombina
CATCATAGCTTTCGAAAGTCCATTTAATGGCGAGAAAAAAAGTATATAATAATATGTGTGGCTAGAGTAAATAAGAGGAAAATGTAAAAATAGCCCTGGTTCCAAACGGTCAGAAAATTGAAAAATGCTGGGGTTAAAGGGACATAAAACTCTTTTTTCTTTCAGGATTCAGATAGAACATACAAATTTTAAATAACTTTCCAATTTACTTATATTATCAAATTTCCATTATTTTCTTGTTATCCTTTGTTGGAAAGCAAGAAGGTAAGCTCAGGAGTGTGCACGTGTCTGTTGCATAACTGCTTCCATGTAGAACTGCAATATAATAATTATACATTGAGCACTATATGGCAGCACTATTTCCTGTCATAAAGTGCTCAAGACATGCATGCTACCTATCTAGATATCTATTCAACAAAGAATAACATGACAACAAAGCAATTTGATACTAGAAGTAAATTGGAAACATTTTTAAAAATGTATTCTCTATCTGAATCATGAAAGAAAAATTTGGGGTCTAATGTCTCTTTAACATCCAGTTGCACTTCCTGTTAGAGCTGAAGAGCTTTGTCATACTAAAACTATGTTAGCATGTTTAAATGATGCTCTTTTTATTTGTATTATAAAAATGTTTTGTAAAGTTTTCTGACTTATTAAAACATTTACTAGTCTACACTACCCCATGAATCCAGGACTAACCTTCTTGGCAAGGTGTGTAAGTGGTTTGGTGCCAGCAAGGTCAGTGAACCAGTTGTTGATGGAACTCTGGGAGCGAGCAGTAACCAGCCAAAAGTTGTCCTTCTGATTAACCTGTGGTTTTCTGCGGCCAGTATCTGGTAGAGTATTACACCGCAGCTTCTCAGCCATAATACTGCTGAAATTGGAGCTAATCTGAGAAACAGAATAAAATCTGAATAAAAACCAAAGGCACGTTGCATTTAAATTACAGAGTTACAACATTTGGTAAAGCTAAGCAAATGATTAAAAATATTTAAACAAAAGCAATATAAAAATGCAGTAAAGAGACACATCACAAGGAGAACAACCACCCTGCAGAGAAAACTCACCTTGGCAGGGTTAAAGTTAACATTCTTAGCGCTGCCATGTTCATCCCCAGATACAGCTGGTTGATTGTTAAATCCCTGCTTCACATTAAGAGCTGTAAGCTCATCCTAAGGACACAAAAAAAAGTTAGAAATCAATATAATTCCACAGAGGAACCTTCAAAGACATTTTGTTAGCACCCTATGCTGATATCACCTACCTATGCAGTATGTGTGATGGAGACTCATGGAACCCCAGAAATTCCTTTCCACGGTTAAAATCAAATTTTGAAAGTCATCTCAATAACACTTGCATTTTATTCCAGCCCACTCATGTTATCTTCCCGTTAAACAACTTCATTCTATTAATTCCCCTTCTTGATCCCAACGTCAACCTATACCCAGGTACCATGCCCTTTTCTCCAGTTCAGAGCTCCCTTTGTAGTCCACCCACCCCGCCGCCACTCTTCTCCAACATGCTTCCCAAGCCACCACCACCCCATGATCCTTCACATCCTCTTGTCACTCCAATCATCATTCATGCAGTCTTCACAACGACCCAGGCACTACTCTCCAATGAGTCCAATCATACGCCCAGTCACCTCTTCCCTTGTTATCCTTGCACATTTGCCAGTCTCTCAACTATTTCTACAATCACCAGTGCCGTTGTGCTCGCAACGATCCACTACTCCCCTTTGTCATCTAACTTTCACTCCCCTTTGTCATTACCCAACCAATCAATACTATACTCTATCATTATACCCTAGTAGACACTCACTTTAATCCTACCTCCAAGACACTCTCCTGTCATTCCTCCTGATGTCCCTCCCCTATTGTTCTTACCTTACAGCAAGTCCTTCCTACATCCTCCCCATTCAATACCTTGTCTCTTAACACAATTTCCTGTTTTCAATCCCTAGTCATCTGTCATCCTACACTAGTAATCTTTATGTTTGCCTCTTACTTTCATTTGTTCTCTTAACATTTCCCTATCTGGTTTTTCTTTTTAGATACCCCTCCTTGTCTTTAGCCCATATCCAAGTCTCTGCCTATCTACATCAGACCCCCACTCCCTAACCATATATTCCCCTCACCTGCCCACCATTTTCTTGGCTCCAGTCATTTCTTTGTCATCAACACACATGCAGCATCCATTCTACCAACTCCTTCCCAAACCCAATCTTTTTTTGACATACTTCTCTAGACTAAAATGTTGTAATGTTCAACATCTTATGTGCATCTCAGTACAAAGCGGCACATCCCATAACATCACTAGGAAGGGGTGTATAGCCCTAAATTGTGTTAAAAAAAACACTGCTTTGATTTGGTTGCTGTCCACATCTAAACAGTATAACACTATTAATAGTTTATATTTGGTGTGTGGTGCACAGTGTCTATTTCTACTTTCTTAATTTCTATTGCTCTTTACATGATCCTAATATTTCCTCCAAAATTGTATGTCAATTTACTATAATTATCAGATGAACAGGACTCACTAAATCATAAGGCAGGTCCCCAAGAACTGGCGAATCTGCTTTACGGGATAAGAAATGTGCTGGAGAATGTTATGATTGAAAAAGTCTCCCAGATTCTTAGAAAATGAAACAACTGCCTGTACTATTATCTCTCATCGGTCCAGTCTAACTTACCCCAATTCATTTCCTATATGACCCTATCGATTTCTTACAACAGCATCTCAGATGATCTCCCTTTCCACAATAACTATCCACCCAAACAGTTTAAGCCCATATTTAACCACCACTCGTCCCTGTTTAATTAACACCTCAGCTCCCCTGGCCTTTACCTCCTTTTGCTTGGCATCTTGTGGATAAACATCAGGCGGTCCTAATCTTGGTCTTTTTAGCGGCCGGTGTTCATAACTGAGTATACCAAAGGCCGCCATCTTCCGCCTGTGGCCGGGGACGCGCACGGAGCGACGTATAAAACAAGATAAAAAAAAACAAGAGGTCGCTGCGGAGCCACGCAGAATAGACAGAAATGCGCCTACGTCACTAAGAGTGAGGGCAAAGAAGCTTCATTCCCCAAGTTCAGCCCTGGTCAATGCTGACAAGCCATACCACGTAATTAGCCATTATGACTCTAATTGGTGGATTCTGGTCATGTGAGGAATCTTAGCATCTGTTTTGGAGAGTTATCACGTGATATCGACCTCTTTGCGGAGAGCTTCGTGATATCGCAGAGTAGCCAGATTTTATAGTCTGTGTTGCGGTTTAGTCAGTATTGGTGGTTCTTTGTTGACTGGAAATGGCGTCTATTCATTTGTCACGGATGTGCTGCGTTAACAGTGATGCCGGAACAGAGCTTGTCAAGGGGTTTATGCCCGAGTTATACAACGCGCTTTGTCTAAGCGGCTCGCTGCTGGGGTTACTCGCTAGTGGCATTTGGTATATCTGCGGTGACAGCCGAGAGTATAGTAGCAGGGCAGTGAGGATGGGCGGGAGGATACGAGTTTGTGGAATTCTGGCAACCACAGGTGCGCGATAATAACGGGTGTATAAATCTAAGGCATACGTGAGACTTATATTGGAACATGTAGTAGAATCTGTGTTTTTTTTTATTTAGTCAATCCATAAAATTGATCTCTGCTTTTAAAGTGGTATATTTGTGACTTACCTGCCCCGGGAAGTGTATAGAACAAGTTATTGATTAGTATGAAACCAAGTGCTACTACCTACCTTTCTTTTTTTTTTAGAAATTCAGAACCTGCAGCATCTTTGGCGTTCAAGTAAATTGCTATTTTTAGAGGATAGTTGGACAAAAAATTTCATGGATTTTTTTATTGCATATCCCTTTTAATATTTTATTTGCTTATAGTCTGGGTTACAATTTATTAAAAAAGTACCTCTCATTACTTCAGATAACTAGAAAAGTGCACATACACTCAATCACGTTTTATTCTTCCTAGTGAAGTTGAAGGGTATCCCCTCCTGCAATAAACCTCATGAGTACACACAAAATTAGCATATGTATGTGTATATATACAGTGGATATAAAAAAGTCTACACACCCCTGTTAAAATGTCAGGTTTCTGTAATGTGACAAAGATAAATCGTTTCAGAACTTTTTCCACCTTTAGTGTGACCTATAAACTGTAAAATTAAATTAACCCCTTAATGACCACAGCACTTTTCCATTTTCTGTCCGTTTGGGACCAAGGCTATTTTTGCGGTATTTGAGTTTAGCTGTAATTTTCCTCTTATTTACTGTACCCGCACATATTATATACTGTTTTTCTCACCATTAAACGGAATTTCTAAAGATACCATTATTTTCATCATATCTTATAATTTACTCTAAAAAAAATTATAAAATGAGTTAAAAAATGGAAAAAACACACTTTTTCTAACATTGATCCCCAAAATCTGTTACACATCTACAACCACCAAAAAACTCCCATGCTAAATAGTTTCTAAATTTTGTCCTGAGTTTAGAAATAACCCATTTTTACATGTTCTTTGCTTTTTTTGCAAGTTATAGGGCCATAAATACAAGTAGCACTTTGCTATTTTCAAACCACTTTTTTTTTCAAAATTAGCGCTAGTTCCATTGGCACACTGATATCTTTCAGGAATCCCTGAATATCCCCTGACATGTGTATATTTTTTTTTTTTTTTAAGGCATCCCAAAGTATTGATCTAGGCCCATTTTGGTATATTTCATGCCACCATTTCACCACCAAATGCCATCAAATAAAAAAAAATCGTTCACTTTTTCACAAATTTTTTCACAAACTTTAGGTTTCTCACTGAAATTATTTACAAACAGCTTGTGCAATTATGGCATAAATGGTTGTAAATGCTTCTCTGGGATCCCCTTTGTTCAGAAATAGCAGACATATATGGCTTTGGCGTTGCTTTTTGGTAATTAGAAGGCCACTAAATGCCACTGTGCACCACACGTGTATTATGCCCAGCAGTGAAGGTGTTAATTAGGGAGCTTGTAGGGTTAATTTTAGCTTTAGTGCAGTAGACAACCCCAAGTATTGATCTAGGCACATTTTGGTATATTTCATGCCACCATTTCACCGCTAAATGCGATCAAATTGGAAAAAACGCTAAATTTTTCACAATTTTGTGTTTCTCACTGAAATTATTTACAAACGGCTTGTGCAATTATGGCACACATGGTTGTAAATGCTTCTCTAGGATCCCCTTTGTTCAGAAATAGCAGACATATATGACTTTGGCGTTGCTTTTTGGTAATTAGAAGGTCGCTAAATGCTGCTGCGCATCACACGTGTATTATGGCTAGTAGTAAAGGGGTTAATTAGGTAGCTTGCAGGGTTAATTTTAGCTTTAGTGTAGAGATCAGCCTCCCAAACAGCTCTCTTCCCTCCCCCACCCCACAATTGTCCCCGCCATCTTAAGTACTGGCAGAAAGTCTGCCAGTACTAAAATAAGTTTTTTTTGTTTTAAAAAAAAAAAAATATTTCTGCTGTGTAGGACCCCCCCCCCAACAGCTCTTTACCCCCCTCCTCTGCCTTATTGTGCACCATATTGGGTACTGACAGCTGTCTGCCAGTACCCAGTTTGAAATCAAATGTTTATTTTAAGTTTTTCTGTAGTGTAGCTTACCCCCCTTAACACCCAACCCCCCCACACTCTCCCAAATCATTAATATTTTTTATTCCCACCCTCTCTCCCACTGAGACCCACCTTGTGCCTCTTCCACTTCAATGTTAACTTTTGGCCAGTTTCACACGTACACGTGCGTTCACGCTCCCGTGATCCCGCCCCCCCCCCCTCCTCTACTGATGGTCGCCCACTCGCCTCCCTGGACACACTCCCAACCACCAACGATCAT
The DNA here is from genome assembly GCF_027579735.1 of Bombina bombina. NCBI lineage: Eukaryota > Metazoa > Chordata > Amphibia > Anura > Bombinatoridae > Bombina > Bombina bombina. The sequence continues at coordinate 641,203,958 of NC_069499.1, forward strand.
AGCCATCAATAGCCGATGCAGAGAGGGCCACAGAGTGGCTCTCTCTGCATCAGACTTCTTAAAAAGTTATTGCAGGATGCCACTATATTGAGGCATCACTGCAATAACATGAAAGCAGCTGGAAGCGATCAGGATCGCTTCCACTGCTTTCAAAGACAGACGACGTACAGGGTACGTCCTTGGTCGTTAAGGACATTTTTTTGGAGGACGTACTCTGCACGTCGTTGGTCATTAAGGTGTTAAAAAACAAACTGAAATCTTTTAGGTGAAGGGAAGTAACATAGTAGATAAGGTTGAAAAAAAGACTGATGTCCATCAAGTTCAACCTATACAAATCTTAAAATACTTACAAAAAGCTCCAGTTAGGTGTCCAAGCAGCGACTGTGGAAGGTCGCATCTTCTTAGAGCTCCTGCTGACTACCTAACAACCCGCCGGTGTAGGGTACTTTTTACAGTGATAAAGCAACTCAAATGATCAGCACTACTGGCTTGGTGGATTGGTAAAAAAGAACTGGATTATTCCCTGTATTTTTGACGCTGGGGCATAAGAGCGGACAATAAAGGCCTGGAGCGGCGGCTCAGGACAGGCAGCGCTACCCCCCTTGGATTCCCGAGGGTAACTGTCAGGACTGGACACAATAATTAAGAGATCTATCTCACATTTTGTTCACATATCAGAACAGTAAGGACCTTCCTAATATAAATATACCTGCAACTAGAATTTTGTCACTGCGCAACAAATATGGCCGCCGTGAAGGAAGTAAGCTCTCTGACCCTTATTGACGACTTATTGGAGAAAATGGAACATTGCTTACTGGGTCTTATGCAAAGGTCTCCATGGGATTCTTTAATGCAATCACACAGGACATACTTCAGCTTAGGGAGCAGCATGAAAGGCAGTGAGATGACAGTTGGGGAGGACGGAGCTGTGGTTAAGAGCGCTCCCGCGGCTCTCCCTCCTCAAAGCAAAGGAGCTTCCAAAGCTGACTCAGGGCTGCCCATGCGGGCAGTAGCTCAGAAAAAACTTACCCGACAAATCAATCAGCCGCAAGCGTCTGATAAGCATAAGAAGAGCCTGGGCCGCAAAGCACCTTTCAGGGATGAATCACCTTTTAAAGACAACCGCGGTGACAGAGTGAGTAGCGATGCAGTCCCCTGATTGGATCAAGAAGCCCAACACTTTAATCCAAACTGCCCCGTGCATATTTAGACAGGAGTCAGAAGCACCTCTCGATTGGGGATGTAGAGTTGGACCCGGGTTAGATAACTTTAACTTTACCTTGGCAGACGGACATACCTTTTCTTACCGATAGAGAAGCCCCTAATAGACAGTATATATTGCAGTATTGGGACAAACTAAAACCAGCCTGAAAAAGCATGGGTATTTACAACTACTGTTGCATCTTGTTCATTTAAAACTGTTTTAACCCTGTTTATGTCTAGATTACAGTGTTTGTAATGGCTGTTGTCGTTCTAAGTTTTATTATAAATAACCATAAGTATATTTTTGTTGGAGCATGATATAAGTAAGCCTTAGAATTGCCTATGATTTTAAGTTATGATGGAGGCATAAGGAATGCATGTACACCCTTTATAACCTTTGTGTGTCCCCTGCGGGGTTTGGTGGGGCGCCCCTGGGGGGACATAATATATAACTAAAGAAGGGTTTCATGATATAAGAGCTGCCTCAGTTCAAAGCAAGAGAAAATAGGGGACAGCAATATCAGTGTCCCTCTTGCGGGCTGCGGCCAGGTCCGCTGTGGGGCGCTTAATTATCAACTATTATTATCAATATGAGTTGTGCCTTAGAGGAAAACTACATGGGCCATATCCTGTATAACTGATATTAGTCTAAGGCTTGACATTTAATAACCTGCTGAAAGCACATGTATATAAATATCAAAGCTCCATGAGGTAAATTATTCAACGTCAGGAAATGGGTTTTGTGAAGGTTTGCCTCTTATTATATTGTTCTGATGTTCTATATTTAGACTACAAAAATAGTCTTTTTTTTCTTTGTGAGTTTTGTGTAAATATTACATACAGTCCTGACCGTAGCACCTATATAAATACTTACCAGAAATGTGTTGTCTCACAATGTCTTTAAATATGGTGCTTGGTGCTATATGTAAATGTTTTATATTTAATAATCTCCCTGTATGTGTTTTAAGCGTAAGAACTGGCCCAAGAGCGGCCTCAATCTTAGTTATAGGGGGTTAATGAAAGAGCTCTGTGAATATTGTTGATTAACCATAGTCAAATTCGCTATAAATGTTTGATGGGCCTGTACATTATATTTTAAGATACATGTTTGTGTGTTTTTATATATATATATATATATATATATATATATATATATATATATATATATGTTTGAGACATGGCAATTTGTAACATTTAATGATCTATTTTCTGTACAACAACTATATGATTTGTAATCTTTTTTGACTTTAATAAAGCTCTTTTGAAAACTAAAAAAAAAAAAAAAGCTCCAGTTAAAGGGACATTAAACCCAACATTTTTCTTTCATGATTCAGATAGAGAATACGATTTTAAACATTCCAATTTACTATCTATTTTTTTATATATCTAATTTGCTTCATTATTTAGATATCCTTAATTGAAGAAATAGCAATGCACATGGGTGAGCCAATCACACGAGGCATGTATGTGCAGCAAGCTACTGAGCCTATCTAGATATGCTTTCCAACAAATTATATCAAGAGAATTAAGCAAATTAGATAATAGAAGTAAATTGGAAAGTTGTTTAAAATTGCATGCTCTTTCTAAATCATTATGCAAAAAGGTTGGGTTTCATGTCCCTTTTAAGCTTAAATAACCCCACTAAAAGGTGACCCATTTAATACTAGCAATCATATCCATGAATTTTGTTTATCTACAGAAATCTATCCAGACTATTTTTAAATGTATCTAGGGTATTGGCATGCACTACCTCCTTTGGTAATGAGTTCCACAATTTTATTGCTCTTACAGTGAAAAAAACGTTTCCGTTGCAGGAGATTAAACTTCCTTTCCTCCAACCTTAAATTGTGACCTCTTGTCAGAAACAATTTTCTTGGAATAAACAGAGCTTCTGCCATCTCTGTATATGGGCCTTGAATATATTTATAGAAAGTAATCATGTCACCTCTCAAGCGCCTTTTTTCTAAAGAAAACAGACCCAGTTTGGCTAGCCTTTCCCCATAGGTTAAATTCTCCAATCCCCTTATTAGCTTTGTGGCTTTCTCTAAACTTTCTAGTTCTGCAATATCTTTTTTTTGTGATCGGTCCACAGAACTGCACTCCATACTCAAGGAGAGGTCTTACCAGGGATTTATATAGTGACATAATTATACTTTCCTCCCTTGAATCAATGCCTCTTTTAATATATGCTAGTATCTTATTAGTCTTTGAAGCTGCTGCCCTGCATTGTGCACCCATCTTTAGCTTGTTATCTATTACTACTCCCAAATTCCTTTCCTCCTCTGTTTGGCTGTCTCGTCCCATTTAAAAAAAATACGTTGCCTGCTTATTTTTATTTCCAAAATGTAGAACCTTGCATTTTTCCGTATTAAATCTCATTTTCCATTTAATTGCCCATACTTCTAATTTTTGCAGATTCCTTTGTAATGAAAGTTCATCCTGCTCTGACCTAATGACCTTACTTAACTTAGTATCATCTGCAAAAATAGAGATGTCGCTATTTAATCCTTGCTCCAAGTCATTTATATAAATATTAAAAAGAACAGAGCCCAGTACTGATCCCTGGGTGACTCCACTGATTACCTTTATCCAATCTGACTATGATCCATTTACTACTGCTCGTTGCTCCCTATCTTTTATCCAGTTATTTATCCATGAGTTAACATTTTCAGCTATTCCCAGTCCCTTAATTTTGTGCATTAATCTCTCATGTGGCACTGTATCAAATGCATTTGCAAAATCTAAGTATATCACATCAACTGATTCCCCTTTATCTATATTTTTTAACTTTCTCGTAGAATCTAATTAGATTAGTTTGACATGATCTATTTCTCCTAAAACCATGCTGATTAGAACTCATAATCTTGTTTACACGAATATGATCATCAATATAATCCCTTCAAATATCTTCCCCACTATTGATGTCAGACTAACGGTTCTATAGCTTCCTGGATCATCCCTGCTTCCCTTTTTGAAGAGTAGCACCACATCAGCTTTACGCCAGTCCTGGGGTACCATGCCTGAGGATAATGAGTCTTAAAAAATTAAGAGTAGAGGTTTGTCTATAACAGTGCTAAGTTCCCTTAACACCCTTGGTGTATTCCATCTGGGCCTAGAGTTTTATTTACCTTATTATCCCGTTTTTTTCCTGATATCTTCTAAACATAACCCAGTTAATGGTATGGAGTGGCATGTGCTATTTTGTTCTAAAGTATCATCCAATGGTTCCTCTCTTGTGTATACTGAAGAAAAAAAACTGGTTCGGTACCTCAGCCTTCTCCCTGTCATTATTTATCATGCTACCATCCATGCATTTTAATGTACCTATATTGTCCTCCTTAGATTTTTTTTTTCTATTTATGTACTTAAAGAACCTTATAGGGTTAGACTTAGAATCATTTGCAATTAATTTTTCATTTTCAATTTGGTTGCATAAGTGTGCACACCCTTAAACTAATACTTTGTTGAAGCACCATTTGATTACAGCACTCAGTCTTTTTGGGTATGAGTCTATCAGCATGGTACATCCTGACTTGGCAAGATTTGCCCACTCTTCTTTGCAATAACACTCCAAATCTGTCAGATTGCGAGGGCATCTCCTGTGCACAGCCCTCTTTAGATCACCCCAAAGATTTTCGATCGGATTCAGGTCTGGGCTCTGGCTAGGCCATTCCACAAATGTAATCTTCTTCTGGTAAAGCCATTCCTTTGTTGATTTGAATGTATGCTTTGGGTTATTGTCATGCTGAAAGATGAAGTTCCTCTTCATGTTCAGCTTTCTAGCAGAAGCCTGAGGGTTTTATGCCAATGTTGACTGGTATTTGGAACTGTTCATAATTCCCTCTACCTTGACTAAGGCCCCAGTTCCAGCTGAAGAAAAACAGCCCCAAAGCATGATGCTGCCACCACCATGCTTCACTGTGGGTATGGTGTTTTTTTGGTGCAGTGCTGTTTTTGTGCCAAACATATCTTTTGGAATTATGGCCAAAAAGTTCAACCTCAGTTTCATCAGACCAGAACACCTTTTCCTACATGCTTTTGGGAGACTTTAGATGTGTTTTTGCTAATTTTAGCCAAGCTTGGATGTTTTTCTTCGTAAGTAAAGGCTTCCGTCTTGCCACTCTACCCCACAGCCCAGACATAAGAAGAATACAGGAGATTGTCACATGTACCACACAGCCAGTACTTGCCAGATATTCCTGTAGCTCTTTCAATGTTGCTGTAGGCCTCTAGGCTGTCTCCCAGACCAGTTTTCTTCTTGTCTTTTCATCAATTTTGGAGAGACATCCAGTTCTTGTTAATGTCACTGTTGTGCCATATTTTCTCCACTTGATGACTGTCTAAACTGTGTTCCATGGTATATCTAATGCCTTGGAAATTCTTTTGTACCCTTCTCCTGACTGATACCTTTTAACAATGAGATCCCTTTGATTTAGAAGCTCTCAGCTGACCATGACTTTTGCTGTTGGATGCGACTAAGAAAATGTCAGGAAAGACCTACTAGAGCAGCTGAACTTTATTTGGGGTTAATCAGAGGCACTTTAAATGATGGCAGGCGTGTACTGACTCCTATTTAACATGATTTTGAATGTGATTGCTTAATTCTGAACACGGCTACATCCCCAGTTATAAGAGGGTGTGCACACTTATGCAACCACATTATTTTAGTTTTTTTTTTGTTTTCTTCCCTCCACCTAAAAGATTTCAGTTTGTTTTTCCATTGAGTTGTACAGTTTATAGGTCATATTAAAAGTGGAAAAATTATTTATCTTTGTCAGGTTTCTGTGATGTAAAAAAATGTGACAATTTAACAGGGTGTGTAGAGAGTGTGTGTGTGTATGTATATGTATGTGTGTATATATATATATATATATATATATAATTCAGAATGTTATGACAATGAAGTGCACTTCTATGAGCAATGCCTTCTTGGCTCTGCAACATAGGCTCTGCCTCTAATGACTTGAACATTTCAGTTTTGGCTTTCTAAGCTTACTGGTGATTTTAAAGGTGCTGTCGAAACCTTCTAATTAGAAAAACATTTCTGCAGTCTTCCAATAGTTTAACATAACAGAGCCTGACTTAGAGCAGATTATCACCTAGCTAACTGCAATTGTTTTTCAATGGTCAAACTCTGCCCGCCACATGCAGTAGATATAACTAAGCATGTATCAAGCCCTTTTGTTCTTACATGGCATTAGCAGTATACTAAGGGAAGCTGCAACATGGGGCACTGTGGCAAAATCCTCTTTCAAGTGTGACCTCGGTGCACAAAAGCTTTTGAGGATTAACCAAATGAAAACCTTAATGGACTTACACATTTTGCAGCATTTTCAAATTACCTCAAACACTGCATAAAATAACCAAGAATTCCAATAGGGATACTGACATCAAGGATGAACATAAGCTCAAATTCCTCTCAAACAGAATGAGAAAAAATAATTGGCTAAGTGTTAGACATGCAAGGGTAGAACCAAAACATTTAATAGTTTGAGTTGGAGAGTGAAGAAAAAAAAAATTGAACACAAAGGTATCATAATTAAAGTAAGACATTGTGGGAAAAGGAATGAAGAGCATATCTACTAGTTTCTTGGAGGGCAAGTCAAGTTGCAGATACTGTATAGACATCAAAGATCTGTTCAATTTTGTTATCAGGCAGAAGGCTGCTGGATAGATCACTAAAATTCTTGAGAGGCTGAACTAAATGAAGAGCCTTCTCTATGTGTGTTTTTTTTTTTTTTTTTTTTTAGCAAGTCTGTCAGAAATTCTGAAAGTACAGTAGTTATTATAGCTAAATTCTACTAATATTGATAGCTGGTAACAGTTAACCTAAGGCGGGTAATTTAGAGTAACTTTAAAATATTTTGGTCCAAAGTCTTATTTGTTTCTTCAGATTGGCCTTGGGTGATAGGCAAAAGTCAGACTGAGATACATTTTTATGAAATGGCAAAATTATTCCTAAAGTTTAGAGGTAAACTGTGTTCTTTATCAGAGAGTATATTCAAGATTAATCTGAAGCTAAATGGCTCTTTTTTATTGTCTCGTTAGCCATAATAAATTAGTCGGTCATCACAAATAAATTATTGCACTATTAAGACAGTAGTCTATAGTCTTTAATGAAATCCATGCACATTGGTATCCCACTGTCAGTGTTTTCGAAGTCTTCTTGCATGGTCACTTGTGAAGCTTATGTTTATTCCAAGCCACCAAGATCCATATGCTGCTTCACATTTTTAAGAAGTTACCAAAAAATGTTGAATTTGGTTTATAGTCTTAGGGCCTGATGATCAAAAACGCGCCAGCATGGCGAGAAATCACGCAAAAAAATCTTTGGGGCTGCTGCTGTTATTTCAATTTACAGTATGTGTCTCTCCTTCACATCTAAGACATTGCATAGTTTTTGCCTTTTTAAAATTCTTCGAGTGATCTGTAGTGCTGAGGAAATTTGTCAGATAATATCACCAGAGCAGAAAGCTTTAGATGATCTTGCCCTTTCCTGCCACAGATTTATCATGTTTTTTTTTTTAAAGTGAGTCAATCCTAGCGTTTTTAAAACGCTAGGATTGACTATTGAAACAAAGGGGACTTTCATTCATGAAGTATAAGATACTTCATGCAGAAATCTCCTTTATTTGTTTCAACCGATCGCCGTTCTGAGCTGCTAAGCAAGCTCACGGCAGATCGCTGTGTTGCTTTAGAGGTGAAGTTTTCACCTCGTGGCCAATAGCTGTGCTTTATATCCGGCTTTGCGCCCTTGAGAGCCAGATTTCCTGCACGCTATTTGCTAAGAGGTGAAAGCGTCACCTCTTAACAAAATAAATTTCTACCGTGGGGTGCCTGAACAGCTCAGAACGACCATCACTTAAAACAAATAAAGGAGCTTTCTGTATGAAGTATCTTATACTTCATGAATGAAAGTCCCCTTTATTTGTTTCAATAGTTGAAACGCTAGGGTTGACTTTCACTTTAAAGGGACAGTCAACACCAGAATTTTTGTTATTTAAAAAGAAAGATAATCCCTTTATTACCAATTCCCCAGTTTTGCATAACGAACAGTTATATAAATACACTTTTTACCTCTGTGATTACTTTGTATCTAAGCCTCTGCAAACTGCCCCTTATTTCAGTTCTTTTGACAGACTTGCATTTTAGCCAATCAGTGCTCACTCCAGGGTAACTTCATGTTAATGAGCTCAATGTTATCTATATGAAAAACATGAGCTAATGCCCTCTAGTGGTCAAAATGCATTCTGATTAAAGGCCGTCTTCAAGGTCTAAGACATTAGCATATGAACCTCCTAGAATGAGCTTTCAACTAAGAATACCAAGAGAAGAACGTAAAATTGGGGATGAGAGTAAATTGGAAAGTTGTTTAAAATTACATTCCCTATTTAAATAATTAGGGTTTTTTTGGACTTGACTGTCCCTTTAAGTATACAAATAACAAGGGGGACACATATTTGACCATCCAATAATATAAACCATACCACTAGGCTAGATTATGATAATCATGAAAGTCTAGGTAAGCTGCAGCACCTTTAATGTATGTCCTTCAAAATTATGAAGAATAGCTCCAAAAGTGTGTGTGTAAAAATAAAAAGTGCATTATCTGGAATATGGATTCTATATAGTTTGTCTACTTTATCATGTCTTGCTTCAGCATGATAAATAATATGGACATTAAACCAGAGAGAGAACAGTAGAATATATAAACAAACAGCACATCTCAGGACTCAAATGTGTTTAATCAGACAATATGTGTGCAAAGAATAAAAACACACTTACAAGATGTATGTAAAATGATTACATATAAACAAAGGTATCCTCATGTGCAGTTCACAATCTGTGATAGCGTTCCGTCTCTTTTAGTTCCTAGACTTGTGTACCAGCTTGTTCATGTTCAAGCACTATGCCTATGGTGCTTCTGGAAACTCGCTACGGATCCTGCCAGAGGACACAAATACACAACGTGTTTCCTCTGTGTTATGTTTTCCTGCAGGAGGGTTCGTGATACTTATAGCTGACAGTCTTATTCCCATTGGTCAATTTGAAACCAGCTCCCTACTCTGCATACAGGATCATAATTAAAACTGCTAAGTATGTTCCATATTATACATCAAACATAAATATATCTCCAAAGAAACGTTAATCAATTTTAATGAATACAGGTAATTATATACAATTTTTAATTCCTAAAATCAAATATACAATAATTCATTTTAAAATTAAGTATAATATTGAGAATAAAAATGAGAATACAACTGAGAATAAAAACGAGAATCGGTGTGAGAAAAAAACTGAAAATATGGCCATCTAAACAAGATTCATATATCCGTTACTCAGTAGATATAATTTTTCCTATTCAGATTTATTTACATTGAAATTAAAAAGAAATTATATCGATTGTTTTCCCCTTTAGACTGGTGTGTCTCACTAAAGGACTGAACGAGAATCATTTTAGGTAAAAGTCCTAATAAAGACTATCCAAATATATATGTAGTCAAAACTGAAATATAGTAATTATCAGTATTTATTTGTATCAGTTTTGTCCCATTATTTAAATAAAAGCCTGAATATCCAGATCTATATTGAGACCCCTAGGATGTAAACTCTTCAATTTATGAATCCATAGGGTCTCTCTTTGAGGAAGTTTAAGTAATCTATTCTCTACACTAGGAGGAATTCAGTCAATGACTTGTATTGTTAAACCTCGGTCTGATCCTTTGGGTGTGTTTTTAAAGTGATTTGATACACTATGATTAGCGAACCCCCTTTTAATATTATACAGATGTTTATTAAATCTTTATCCTCATTTTCGTACACCCTATATAAATTAAATCACATCTACACTTCAAAAAGCTATACCACAAAGGTAGAGTCACAGTTGCATCTCTGTTTAATTTGAAACTGTTCAGAACTATTTAAATTCTGGAAACTATATTCCCCTTTTGTATATGGTTGCACATACTAAATATATTCTTACCACTTTTAAAAGTCCCATTAGTTATAGTTAACCAGTTGGCTGGATCCCCCCCCCCCCCCCCCATATCCCCATTTATAGGGAGTAATTTGCTGGAAGCTAAATTATTTTTTAGGTTCTTATTTCTTTCCTAAGAAATGGAGAGTCCAGAATGTCATTCAATTACTAGTGGGAATATCACTGCTGGCCAGCATGAGGAGACAAAGAGCACCATAGCAAAGCTGCTAAGTGTCACTCCCCTACCCATTATCCCCAGTCATTCTCTTTGCCTCTGTCAATGGAGTAGGTGATGTTTGGTGTCTGAAGAATTTAATTCCTTTTTTGGGTACTTTTCCCTGCAAGCAAGGATTTGGATTTAGCTGAGTCCACAATCTCTTCAGTAGAGTAGTAGTGGCTTTTAAGCATTTAGGAAGTTGTGAGGTGGTCCTTACTTTGTTTCCTAACATATTGCTGCCCTAGTTATAGAAAGCCAGAGTTGGTTACTCTGTTCTTTCTTTTTTCTACAGGTCTCTGTAAGGAGTATGTGTCCTTTCACACCTTGTAAGCTGTCTCCCTGCCGAACAGCTAGACTGCAGGTAAGTACTTTTGTCTTCTAGGTACTGGGGACTTGCACTTAAGAAGATTTTAAACAAAAGAAGGGCTGCAGATTTTATATGGGACAAACATCCTTTTTATAGGATTTTATTAGGCAGGATGCAGGCACTTTTTGATGTGACATGGAGATTATGGGGTTAATCTTTTCTCTGGGTGTGGAAAGAATAAATGCTAATGCTTATGACTTATTTGTGGCTCACATACTTTAATCTTTATTCAGATTTAATTTGGAGAATGTATGGTCTGTGTGTGGGGCTACAATCTTGGTGCTTCTGTTTCTGTTACGATCAGCAGATTTGCACTATTACAGCCTTTAGAAACGCACGCTTTTATTTTTGCTGCACAGTTTCTTCTAGGCTGGTCATGTGATTTTCGTCATCTTTCGCTTTCAGCCTCAGAGCGTAGTGGCGCCTTCCTGTTCCGGCATCTCCGTAGATCACTCGATCAGCAGGAGAGTCCCTTGTCATTTGTCGGTGTCGGATTTATTCCGGAGGTCAGGTAGGCACCTCAGCATGTAATTGAGGTGTAGAGGTACTTTGTTTTTTTTGGTATCACGCAATTCTGCTAAATAGTGTGTATTACTCTGAGGGATATCTACTTAAAGGGACACTGAAACCAAATTTTTTTTTTTCATGATTCAGATAGAGCATGCAATTTTAAGCAACTTTCTAATTTACTCCTATTATCAATTTGTGTTTGTTCTCTAGCTATCTTTATTTGAAAAAGGCAATTAAGCTTTTTTTTATTGGTTCAGGACTCTGGGCAGCACTTTTTTATTGGTGGATGAATTTATCCACCAATCGGCAAGAACAATCCAGGTTGTTCACCAAAAATGGGCCGGCATCTAAACTTACATTCTTGCATTTCAAATAAATATACCAAGAGAATGAAGAAAATTTGATAATAGGAGTAAATTAGAAAGTTGCTTAAAATGTCATGATGCTCTATCTGAATCCCAAAAGAAAGAAATTGGGTTCAGTGTCCCTTTAAAGTGACAGTAGCCTTAATTTATATGTACTTTTTTTAACTCCTTTATTTTTTGAGGGGAAATTCCTTAAGCTATAATGGACATGGAACAAGGTTCTTGTGGCAAATGCTTATTATGTTTAAAGACACAAATTGTTTTGCCTATGCAATTCTGTGCTGCATGCTTAGATAGAACTCTTCAATGTAAAGATAAGTTGTTGTCCCCTGAGCCCAATGTCTCTCAGGATGATGCTGTTCAGGCAATGCCACAGCTTTCTCCTCAAACATCCCAAGCCTCAATGGCGTCACAAACAGTGCCCTGCAGTTCCTCTGTCTCCCTGGAGGAGTTTATTTGCCTGCAGATTTTGCTGCACAGGTATCTTCTGCGGTGTCTGCAGCATTAACTGGTTTTCCTATGCTGAGAAAAATCAAGAAGAAAATTTAGACACTCACATAGTAAGGTTACTGTTCCACCTTCTGCTACGCAGGGTGCCCTCCATAAGTCTGATGAGGAGGATACGTCGGTAGCCTCTGAGGGTGAAATTTTAGATTCAGACAGTATAACTCCTTCTGATACTGAAGAAGTAAACTTCAGATTTAAGCTTTAAAACCTTCATGTATTGTTAAAGGAGGTATTGGCTACTTTGGATGACTCCGATGCCTGTCGTTGTCAACCCTAAGAAGTCTAGTAAATTTAATAAATATATGATGTTCCTTCCTCTGTGGAAGTTTTTCCTGTTCCAGACCGTGTGACGGAGATTATTTCACAGGAATGGGAGAAGCCAGGGATACCTTTCTCCCCCTCTCCCGTCATTAAAAAGATGTTTCCTGTTGCTGACTCCATTAAGGATTCATGGCGCACGATGCCTAAAGTAGAAGGGGCTATTTCTATTCTGGCTAAGAGAACTAAGATTCCTATAGAGGACAGCTGCTCTTTTAAGGATCCCATGGACAAGAAGCTGGAGGCTTATTTGAAAAAGAGATATATGTTCATCAAGGTCTTCAATGGCAACCTGCAGTTTGTATTGCCACTGTAGCAATTGCGGCATCTTATTGGTGCAGCGCCTTGTCTGAATCTATTTTAGTAGAGACTCCGTTGGAGGAGGTACATGATGGAGTAAGGCTCTCAAACTAGCCAATTCCTTTATTTCTGATGCTAACTTGCAAATTATTAGACTGGGAGCCAAGATGTCTGGCTTCACTGTCCTAGCTTGCAGGACTTTGTGGCTAAAATCTTGGTCAGCTGATGTCACCTCTAAGTCCAAGCTTCTGACACTTCCTTACAAGGGTAAGACCTTGTTTGGACCTGGTCTGGCAGAAATAATTTCTGATATTACTGTTGGAAAAGGGTATTTTCTGCCACAAGACAAGAAGAATAGACCTAAGGGATGTCAAAGTAATTTTCGTTCCTTTCGTAACTTCAATGGTCAAAAGTCTTCCTCTCCCTCTTCCAAGCAGGAGCAGTTCAAGTCTTCTTGGAAGCCCAAACGGTAATGGAGTAAGGGGAAGCAATCAAAGAAACCCTCAGCTGAGTCTATGGCGGCATGAAGGGTTGGCCCGCGATCTGGGTATCGGATCAAGTGGGGGGCAGGCTTTCCCTGTTTTGTCAAGCATGGATACGAGATGTCCCAGATCCCTGGGCTGTGGGCATAGTATCTCAGGGTTACAAGATAGAATTTAAAACTTTCCCTCAAGGGGCAGATTGTTACAGTACGGGAACAGTGTCTAGGATTTTATTCAAATCTGTTCAACCCATTTTAGACCTAAAGTGCCTCAACAAATTTCTCAGGGTACCATCCTTCAAAATGGAAACCATTCGTTCCATTCTTCCTTTGGTCAAAGAGGGTCAGTTCATGACCATAGACCTGAAGGTTGTGTAGCTTCATGTTCCCATCCACAGGGATCATCACAAATTCCTGAGATCAGCTTTTCTAGACAAGCACTTTCAGTTTATGGCTCTTCCATTTGGCCTTGCCACAGCTCTCAGAATTTTCTCAATATTGGTTCAGGCTCCATCTTTTCAACAAGCAATCTCTCATACAGAGATCTTGTCTTTTCTCCGTTCACGGTTGGAAAGTAAATCTGGAAATGAGTTCCCTTGTTCCAGCTACAAGGGTGGTTTTAGGGACCATAATAGATTCCCTATCTATGAAAAATTTTCTGACAGATGTTAGAAAATCCAAAATTCTCTCCTCTTGCTTCTCTCTACAGTCTGTTTGGCCATCAGTGGCTCAATGTATGTATGTATGGATGTAATTGGCCTGATGGTCGCTTTCATGGACATTCCCTTTGCTCGATTCCATTTGAGAGGGCTGCAATTACGCATGCTCAGACAATGGAACAGAAACCATTCGGATCTATCTCAAAGGATAGGTTTAGACCAGTCGACAAGAGACTTTCCCATGGTGGCTTTCTCAAGAGCATCTGTCTCAGGGCACATGCTTCATGAGACCTTCCTGGCTGATCGGGACCACGGACGCCAGCCTGCTAGGCTGGAGAGCAGTCTGATACTCATTAAAGGTGCAGAGACTATGGACTTGGAAGGAGTCTGCTCTCCCCATAAACATTTTTGAGTTGAGAGCAATTTACAATGCTTTGATGGCTTGGCCTCAATTGTCCTTAGCCCGGTTTATCAGGTTCCAGTCAGACAACGTCACCTCATTGGCTTACATCAAACATCAGGGAGGAACTCTGAGTTCCATAGCCATGAGGGAGGTGGCTCGGAAGCTCACAATTGTTGTCTATCATCCATCCACATTCCAGGAGTTAGCAACTGGAAAGCGGATTTCCTGAGCAGACAGACATTTCATCCTGGGGAGTGGGCTCTCCATCTGGAGGTGTTCTCCACCTGGATCTGATGGGGTCTCAGCAGAATGCCAAGCTTCCAAGGCAGCTCTGATAGATGCTCTGGCGGTTCTTTGGGTGTTCAGTCTAGGATAGCTGTTTCCTCTGTTTGCGCTCCTTCTATGAGTCATTGCTCGTATCAAAGAGCGTTGGTAATTCTCATAGCCCCTGCATGGCCTCGCAGGATCTGGTATGCAGACCTAGTGAAGATGTCTTCTCTGCCACCTTGGAGGTTGCCTTTAAGGAAGGACCTTCTAACTCAGGGTCCATTCCTCCATCCAAATCTTGTTTCTCTGAAGCAGACTGCTTAGAAATTGAACTCTTGGTGTCTGGCAGAGGTGCCAGATCTTCAATCTTTTTATCAGGCCCTGGTCAAAATCAAGCCTGTGTTTAAACCTGTTGCTCCTCCTTGGAGCCTTAACCTTGTTCTTAAAGTTTTGCAGCAGGTTCCATTTGAAACCATGCATTCCATAGATATTAAGCTATTATCTTGGAAGGTTTTGTTTCTAATTGCTATTTCTTCTGCTCTTAGAGTTTTGGAACTCTCGGCTTTGCAGTGTGATTTCGCCTTACCTTATCTTTTATGTGGATAAGGCGGTTCTTCGTACTAAATTGAGGTTCCTTCCTAAAGTGGTTTCGGATAGGAATAGTAATCAGGAAATTGTTGTTCCTTCTCTCTGTCCCAATCCTCCTCATAAAGAACATCTGTTGCACAACTTGGATGTTGTGCATGCTCTAAAATTCTACCTACAGGCGAGAGAGGTTCTTCAAGCTGTGGTGCCTGTCTTGTTCTCTTCTCTATTCTGTGTCCTCTAGCTTGGCTATTGGTTCCCACTAGCTAGTAATTGAATGATGTTGTGGACTCTCCATATCTTAGGAAAGAAAACATGTATGCTTACCTGATAAATGTATTTATTTCCGGATACGGAGAGTCCACGACCCCGCCCTTTCTTAAGACAGTTATTTTTTACTAAACCTCATGCACCTCTACACCTTTGTTTTTGTTGTTTTCTTTGGGGGGGAGATAGGAACTTTGTACAAGCAAACAAAAGTACATATCATCAGTGTGTCATAATGACTTAACATCTGACCATAACAGAAATATGAAAAACGAACAATATTTGAAGACACAGCTCTTTTCTCCTGCTGTATTCCTACCCAGATGTCAATTATCAACATAAACAGTGTAAAACAACAACATATTCTTGACATATATTACAGGCAAGAGCATGCCTTCTAAGAGATATAATTCCTCTTAAATTCTACAATGATTCCTTTAACCTTTTAACGCCGTTATGCCGTTCTATTCCGTCATAATTACACTCGGCTTTAAAGCCGTTATGACGGAATAGAACGTCATAGCTAACGGCTGTCCTGAAAGCTACTGTGCTTCTTAGATTTGATCGCGGTCTGGAGGGCGTTCCTAGGGTTATAGGGATGCCCCCCAGACCCGTTCCAATAATTGAAATCTTGCGATCGTGTGATTTCAATTTGTCTACATCAGAACAGTTGTTCAGATGTAGACACTTTAACCCCGTCAGGAAAGGGTTAATAACACAAAAAAAAAACACAACACTCTTATATTATCTATAGCAAAGGAAGGGCGGGGGGGGGAAAAATCTCTTCAGTCGCATGGTCTTCTGGGAACCACAGTCTAGGTAATTTCCCTAATTCTAACTTGTCTACCTGACTTAGCCCTAATGGTAGAGAACCAATTAACAATTTCCATTTACTAAAGAACCGACCAATTTGCTTATTGTTAGAATTTTTTTATTTGAATTGTTCAAAGGTCATCTGATACTGAACTTTAATAAGAAACTCTGATATTTTAGGACTTTTATGTCCTTTCCAATTCTTCAAAATCAAGTTTCTTTCTATCAAAATTAAAGGGATAGTAAACCGCAAAATTTTCTTTTATGATTCAGATAGAACATACAATTTTAAACTATTTTCCCATTTAATTCTATTATCATATTTTCTTCATTCTCTTGTTATTCATTGCTGAAGAGACAGCATTGCACTACTGACTGGAAGCTGAAAATAGCTATAGCCAATCACAAGAGACAAATGTGTGCAGGCACCAATTAGCAGCAGCTCCCACTAGTATATAAATATATATGTGCATATTAATTTTTTATTTGAATTCTTTTTATTGAATAGAGACTGTGAATAAACATCATTAACATGTCATATAAAACTTTGAAACGCATAGAAATCTTGCAGGAAATGTATAAAAATACAGACTCTGGAATTTCTCATAAGAAAAATAAAAAAGTGTAATAATAACAGGGTATGACTAAAAAAAAAACAGTTAACAATAATTTACAATAGCATGTGTCCAGTCTCAGAAGATGATTTGAATTATTTTTAGTTGTGGGTGTTGTCTTCTAGGAGTTAATACACAAACTCCATCCTTTAAATCGGCATTATTTTCCCTACTGAGCTATAGGGGATGTGGAATTTCTAATGTATTCATCCCAGATTGCTTGAAGCATTATAAAGCTTTCCGTATTACCCTCAGTGACCTTGTCCCTCCACATTGCTATTGTAGGTACCTCTTTTGACTTCCAGTTTTTTGCTATTAGCATTTTAACACTATTGGTAATATTTGGAATAGGGGAAGATGATGTTTGGAGGGTAGTTGGAATGACTTATTCAAGAGCCAAATCAAAGGATCTGGTGGGATAGTTATTTTTAAAATTTGTTCTATCTCGTGTATGATTTCATACCAGTAATGATTTAAGCGCGAGCACCACCACCACATGTGTCCCATTCCACTCCTCACATGTCCACATCTCCAACATTTATTGCTTACTTTAGGGTACAAACGGTGGAGTCGTCTGGGGGTCAAATACCAGCAATGCTAAATTTTGTAGTTCGTTTCTAGGATAGAAGCTGAAGTGGAGGTTTTTTTTGTATTTATAAATATATTGGACTATACAGTCTGCGGGAGGATAATTGTACCTAATTCTCGTTCCCACATCTCTACTGAGTGTGGAAGATTGCCTGGGGGGGGTTGAGTGATGAGTTTATATATGATGGAAAGGGTGTGTTTAATTGGGGAGCTCATAAGGAATAATTTCTCCATGTTAGTAGGTGGATGAACCATGTTGTTTTTATGTTTGTGTATATATGTAATTATGTAATCTTCTATAGGAGTACCAATTTTTCGCCCATTCAAAGCCTTTGTCAATTAATTGATCTTGCGAGCATATTGTTTCGTTGATTGTTACATGGTAGATATTAATGTCTCGGGGTGTTAAGTTCATGGCGTCTGAGTTAAATAGTGATGAGATAGAGAAGTCAAGGGCCCCGGGCTAGAAAATATAGATATGGGTAGTGTAGTGAGGCTAAATTCCATTGGGATACAGTTTCTTTTGTAATTGGGTTGTTATCAGTCTGTTTTTTTCATTGAAATCGGGTCTCCAGCATAGATTAGTCAGTGGTATGTCTGGACCTAAATATTGTTCGAGTCTCACCCACCTCCTCTGTGTTTCGCCTACTCTCCAGTCTAGAATCCTCTGTAAGAATATGTATGCCTCTAGGTTGGGTAGTCCCAGGCCCCCACAAGATCACGGCATGAGCATGGTGTTCTTATTAATTCTAGGTGTTTTCCTTTGCCACACGTATGAGCTAAATAAGGTGTGTATCTGGGAGAGGTATCTATTGGGCAACGGGATTGGAATCGCTTCCATTATATAAAGGAGTCTTGGGAAGATATTCATCTTTAGAGTGTTAATTCGTCCCCACCAGGTTAGTTTTTTTGATCCCCAGGAAGACAAGTCTCTCATGATTATTGATTTAATTGGGAGGTAATTTGCCTGGAATATCTTGTCAAAGTTATCGGGTAGGTAAACACCCAAGTATTTCATCGACCCTTTACACCACTTATAGGGGCAGTTACTTTTAATTGAGTTAATTGAACTCTCTTGTAAGTTAAAACTTAGTATTTCGGATTTGTTCTGGTTTATTGTGAAGTTTGTTGTATTCTGGAAAGTGGAGAATTCCGTCATTAACAGAGGTATAGATTTTTCTGGGTTAGTGAGAGTGAGAAGGATGTCATCAGCATATAGAGATAACTTAAAAATTTCCTGACCTATTGTGATTCCTGTGATTTTGGGGTTGTTTCTAATTTTAGTGGCCAATGTTTCTATGAAGAGCGCAAAAAGTAAGGGAGAAAGTGGGCAGCCCTGACGTGTTCCGTTCTTTATCTCTATGGGGTTTGATAAAGTTCCGTTAACTAAGATGCAGGCGCCTTACGTTTTATTGTAATGGGGCTAAGACCGAATGTCTCAAGGGAGGCCTTCAAGAATGACCAATTGACACGGTCGAAGGCCTTTTCAACATCTGTTGATATTATTACTGAAGGGATATTAGAAGTTGTAATGTGCACAATTAGGTGAATATTTCGGACTGTGTTGTCTTTTGCTTCTCGGCCAGGCACGAAGCCCACCTGGTCGTTATGTATAAGAATGGGGAGGAATTTATTTAACCGGTTCGCTATTAGTTTTGCGAAGATCTTAATGTCAGTGTTGATGAGTGAAATCGGGCGGTAGTTAGTTACTTGGTCAGGTGATTTGTTGGGTTTAAGTATTACTGAAATGTGTGCCTGGAGTGAGGCCGAAGAGAACCCTTCATTTTAGTCTATGCTTTGATAATATCTCATTAAAAAGGGGGAAAGAATTTCTATGAATTGCGTATAATAGGAGTTACCAAAGCCGTCTGGTCCTTGGGTCTTCCCTGTAGGGAGAGATGAGATAGTTTCAAGGAGCTCTTCATCAGAAAATGGTGCGTCTAGTTCATCACTTTGATCTTTGGTGAGTTTGGGAAGATCTAAGGAGGAGAGATAGTCCACTATTTCTTCAGGGTCAGGGTCTGTAGTGTTACTTCTTATATTATATAATTTATTATAGTATTCTTTGAATGTTTGTGTTATGTCTGCAGTGGTAGAGTGTAAGACTCCGTTATCCCTGCAAATTTTCAGTATATAATGTCTGTTAGTTTTACGTTTTAGCTGCCGCGCAAGCAATCTCCCCTGTTTATTGGCCCCCTCATAGTACACCTTTCTGAGAAACAGGGCCTTTTTTTTTAGCCTCTTCGCCCAAAAAAAACGTAAGCTGACTTCTTTTATGTGTAATACTATCTAGTAGTGAGGTATTGGTTGGGTATTGCTTATGAATATCTTGTAATTTCACTATGTCTTCTAAGAGGGAGTTAAGATAATTGTTCTGTTGTTTGCGTTTGGCGGCTTTTAAGAGCGATGAGTTCACCTCTAAGTACACATTTGTGTGCATTCCAAATGTGTTGAATGTCTATGTCTGGGGTATCATTTCGTTGGAAGTAGTCAATTAACTATTTTTGAATCTGGATAAAAATCAGGGGATCCCTAAGGAGAGAGTCGTCAAATCTCCAATTGGCGCTGCAGGGCATCGAGGTAGGCCATTTGAGTTGGCAACTGATTTTGGAGTGATCTGACCAGGTGATACTGTGAATGTCAGTAGAGGTTATGTGTGATAAACTGGTGACGTCTAAGAAGAAATAATCGATTCTTGTGTACAAGTGGTGCGGATGAGAGTAGAACGTGTAATCTTTTGTGTCAGGGTGCTGGAGTCGCCAAGTGTCATGCAGCGCCAACTTTGAGAGGGATAGTTTAACTTGTTTTAACGTCTTATTGGGCACCGAAGACATACCTGTGGAGCAGTCAAGGGTTGGGTCGAGCACAAGGTTGAAATCACCTCCCAGTACTATACTGCCCCTGGATACTTCTAGGATCTTTTTATTGAGATGGAGAAAAAAGGGAGCTGGATCAACATTGGGGGCATAGATATTTACAAGTGTTATAAGTTTGTGGAATAGGGAACCAACTACAATAATGTATCTTCCTTCCTTATCTTTGTGTGTTGAAAGGGCAATTTTTTATTTATTAGAATCCCCACGCTGTTATGTTTTGTAGTATTGGATGAAAGATAGACCTCCCCAAATTTTTTTAAGGCCTACTTTAGGTTCAGATCCCCTTTTAAAGTGGGTCTCCTGTATGAAAAGGATATCTGCCTTTATTCTCTTATAGTCCCTTAGAGCTAATGAGCGTTTATTTGGGCTGTTGAGACCTTTTACGTTATGGGAGATAAAATTAATTGTTGTCAGTGTGTTATCCATTCTGTTGTGTTAGAGAGGGCTATAACAACATACAGCTTAGCATGAAAATACATCAGGTCTGAGACTGGATCAGCACAATAAGAACAACATATATCAATAGCAAATTAAAAAAAAAATTGTGAACATTAACAGATAAAATAACTATTCAAACAATACAATTACTTGAAGTGTATGAGACATTCTTCGATACACCTTACAATAAGGGGGAGAGATGTCGTCTAGCATACTCTCAACTTAGCTATATATTTATATTGGGGGGGGGAGACAGCATTTTTATGGATTACTAATAAATCAATCTAGAAATCAGCAGTTTATCAGAAAAGTCAATCTGTCAAAGTGCTATATAATGTTATAAGAATGGGATAGTGTGTGTGACTGGAAGGAGATTGTGTTTTGCTAGGGAGAGCATGAATCGGGTTCTCTTTGGGCCTATTGTCCACCAATATATATCGGGATCGGCGGGGCCTACTTAGTATGATCATAAAATTGGTATATATAGTTGATGTCGTATTTAGGTTGTTAATTTATGTGTATTTGTTATCTAAGCATCCCATCGTTAGCGAAGAGTTAAGCTCAATTTTAACTATTACCTGTTTCTCTATTACATATTTTAGCAAGTCTAACAAACATAGGTTTTTGTATCACACACATTACATAACTTTAAACATCACATTACCATACAGCATTCTGCCTTTCCGATATCTGCAGACAAGGTCATCTTTTGTTGAAGTATGCAGGCAGTACCTTGATAACTTAGGTATTTGGGGAGAACTTGGGATTTAGACTAAAAGTCTTAATGTGACCCTCTCTCGGATCAGATATAAAGTGTCAGCAAAGATTTGCTTAGTAAACAGCAGGCAAGTTTGTTATTTCATGTTGGTGGCGAACTTTCCCCAAGTTGCTGGGGATTTGTCTTCCTTCTCTTCGGCTGAGCTCTTTGCCATTGAGGGCGTTGTTCCCTTGGATGCATAGGACCAGGTTCCGTGGGTTGGGAAGAGATGTTGATAACTGTCTCAGCTGGCGGGTTGAATTTCATGTTAAGAGTTCTGGAAATATGGTCTAGATCATTGTAATCCTTATATATTATCTGGGATCCTTCATGGTGTATTATCAAACTAAAGGGGAAACCCCAACGGTATTTTATATGGTGTTCCTGTAGTTTGCTTGTTATAAATTTGATCTCTTTGCGTCTCTGGATTGTATAGGGACTGAGGTCTTGATATATTTGCAGTGAGTGGCCTTCATATGTGATAGATTGTTGAGTTCTTGCAGCTTGCCATATGTTATCTTTTGCTGTAAAACGTAGGAATCTTATGATTACATCACGTGGGGGAAGTGGAGGCTTAGGTGGAGGACGCAGCGCCCTGTGTGCTCTGTCAATATCTTCACTTGGTATTGGTGGAGAATTTGGAGATAGATGTTGGAACAGACCTTTGAGGAATCTTTTTAACTGGTCCTGTGGGATGGATTCAGGAATACCACGGACACGCAGGTTGTTCCTGCGTCCGCGGTTGTCCAGGTCCTCTACTTTATCTTGTAGCGACTGGACCATTGAGTCTTGTATGGAAAGCGGTTGTGTTAGAGCTGACAAGGTTGTTCAAGGTTTCCTGTCCCTCCTCTAAATATTCAATTCTACCTCCCATTTCATTTAAGTCCTTTTTTTAGGTCTCTAAGCTCCTCCTTTATGAAGGATTTCAATGATTCTAGGTCTGATTTTGATGGTAGTGTCGCTAATTTAACTTGTATGGCATGTAAGGGATCTTGTTGGTCGTGGGTTAACTCCGCGGAGTTAGGCGCACCCATCATTTCCTGGGCCTCTGGTGATGCAACTGGTGATGAATCGGCTGCATGGAAAAAGGAGGAAACTGAAGGGGTTTGGTGTTGTGGTTTTGTAGATTTTTCTGATTTTTGTCCCTTCTTTGTAGCCATCTTTATGTCCAAAAATGTAATTATTCCAAAGGGAGACTGGGTTATGGCTGAGTGAGAAATAAAATGTTGTGCAGTTATTCAGTTGAATGCCTAATTTTTAATATCTTTCCCCTTTTTCTTTAGTCTCTTTCCTTTTTGTTCTTTGCCCCCTGCTCCTCTTATCTGTTACCCCTCTTTGTACTGAGGCTTTATGAACTTTAATATTTGTATTCCGTGGCTGACCTCTTGTAAGCTAGAAAGCCACAATTATGTCCCTGGATGGTGGGTACTTTGTACCTTTAATGTGTTGCCGGTGAGTGCAACGCAGTCAACACCAACCGGAGTCACGCTGTGGGTTATGCGTATTTACCTCGTGGGTCCGGCGTCCTGTTATCAATCTGAGGCGGGTGATCTCGGAGCGAGCGGCAGGCAGCACGGGTCAGGACAAGCAAACCCTTCTGTGCGGTAGCAGCTGCAGGATGTCGCTCGGTTCTTTATGGAGCCTGTAGCGGGAGGAGCGCTTCTGTTGTGCAGGGTAAGGCCGCGTATCTATAAGACAAGATGGCGGCACTCCGTGTATGTTCCGAGTACACCGCTGGTCCCAACTGCCTTTAATTTACACTGAGGGCTGCAGTTTTCGGCTGGTGATCTCCCTGGTCTCCTCCGGTGTATTTTTTTGCTTATTAGGGCTGTCTCCCTTCCATTTAGAGGAGTTGAGGTTGCAGGCTGACACAGAGCTGTTTCAGTGAGCAGCCATGTTCCAGCACGGCGTAGCTCCGCCCCCTGTGCATATTCATTTTTTTAACAAGGGATACTAAGAGAACGAAACACATTTGAAAATAGAAGTGAATTTAAGTGTCTTAAAATGACATGATCTATCTGAATCATGCAAGTTTAATTTTGACTTTCCTATCCCTTTAATGAATTTAACGTTGGGTGTACTATTTGTAAAATTAGGTAAGAAGATTATCTGCATAGCATCTTTTTAAAGCGAGTTCCCAATATCTTCATACGCGAAAAATTTTCGGCATGTCCAAAAACAATGAACGAAGTCAGCCTTTTCCAATCCACACTTGTAACACTTAGCTTTATCCTGCGCCCATTTAACCATTCTAGCTGGTGTTAGGTACACCATATTTATTATCTTCATATGCATTTCTCTCCAGCTGGTAGAGGCTGCTGCCTTAATTACAAGTACCATACTATGCAAGATCTTTCCCCTATCTACATGAATCTTAACCTTACCACATTTGGCTAACATATGAGTTATATGTCCTTCCCCATATGACTTCAGCAATATATTATAGATACGAGAAATGGTATTTACCCCCTCATAATCACTCATTACTACTCCTAATTCCCATATATCTAATTCTGAGCCTGTTTCTTACCTGGAGATAGGAGTAGAAAAAAAAGTTCTCGGCAGATTAAAATGCCTTCTCAGTTCATCAAAAGATTTCACCAACTATCTTATTTTCACAAAGCTGACCCACACCTTTAAATCCATTGTTGGCCCACCTCACAAAGTCAGAGGAGTCCAGTCCAGGTGTAAAATCATTACCTAATAAAGGAAGAAACTCTGATTTGCGATAATTTAATTAAATCTCCTTACATGTTTTTTGCCACGTATGAATGATATATTTAAATGAATATAATCGCAAGATATATTACTAGGAAGTCTAGCAAGGGGACAATGCAGAATCGCTTCTTAAGCAAAGGGAGTAATCAATCTAGAGTCTACTTCATAGAATGTAATGTTCCTTTTCCGATATACAGTCTAATGCGAATTTACGAAGAGCTGCATAATTATAAAATGTAATATTTTCGCATGCCAGGCCACCTTTTTTACCTTGCCCGATGAATTTATTAAAGATCCTATTGAGGAACAAAATATTTTCTGTACAAAAGGAGCGGTAGGTTCTGAAGAAAATATAGTAACTTAGGGAATAGGATTACTTTAATCAGAATCATCAGAGCAGTAATCGAAATTAGAAGATTAACCCAACTCTGTAATTTAGTCTGAAACTCATTAAGACACTTCACAAAATTCAATTCATACCACAATCCCGGATTACTGCTCAGATTAATGCCTTAATATTTAATCTGATTAGTCTCCTTAAAGGGATGTGAGGCTACCTGAACTGGTTTATAAATCCATATTGGTTCTGATTTCTCATAATTTTGTAACCAGAAAAGGAACTAAATAAGTTACAGATCTGTAGAACCTGAGGGATCGATTTTGCTGTCTTGCTCAGAAATAAAAGGTCATCAGCAAAAATAGAGAGCACCATCTTTTGTCCCCCTAAATTAATTCCTTTCAGTTCCTGTCTCATGTCTGTGTCCTCTAGGGTTCCAGGGACAAATAGTAAAGGGGACAGTGGGCACCCTTGTCTCGTACCCTTCTTCAGAATAAAATCAGAAAGTCACCTGTTGACTATGATTGCTGAGAAGGGGGCCCGATAGAGCTGCCTAACAAATTGTTGGAAGGATCCTATTAAGCCAAACCAGTGAAGAGAAGAGGTGGTCCCATATAATCGAGTCGAACGCTTTCTGATTTTGTTCCTCAAGAACCATATTTTGTTTTAAAAATAGATCACATTCTACTTTACTTTCTTTATAGTTATTCCATAGGGCAATAGACGGGTTATCAAGGTATCTCCTGTAACTATTCTTTTTTTTTTTTTTTTTTATTGAATGAACTCCTATACAATTACATCTTTTACATTCACGATAAATGACAGCATCTTAATAGCCAAAGTAGCTATATCATATCAACAGAAACAAGCCATGGTAAAAGATTGACAAATAACCATATTGTTACATTTGGTGTGTTCATTGTGGTAAAATCAACTTTGCAACTTGCCAATAGTAAGCACAAATGTTTGCGGCTGACAGCATCGGGCCCAGACACCCTAGATTTATAACCTAACAAAAGCTGTCGTTCTATAGTGTTGGGTGTAGGTAAATCCGACAGCCCCAGGCAATCTTTGAAAACGTCTGTACAGGGAGTGCAGAATTATTAGGCAAATGAGTATTTTGACCACATCATCCTCTTTATGCATGTTGTCTTACTCCAAGCTGTATAGGCTCGAAAGCCTATACCAATTAAGCATATTAGGTGATGTGCATCTCTGTAATGAGAAGGGGTGTGGTCTGACATCAACACCCTATATCAGGTGTGCATAATTATTAGGCAACTTCCTTTCCTTTGGCAAAATGGGTCAAAAGAAGGACTTGACAGGCTCAGAAAAGTCAAAAATAGTGAGATATCTTGCAGAGGGATGCAGCACTCTTAAAATTGCAAAGCTTCTGAAGCGTGATCATCGAACAATCAAGCGTTTCATTCAAAATAGTCAACAGGGTCGCAAGAAGCGTGTGGAAAAACCAAGGCGCAAAATAACTGCCCATGAACTGAGAAAAGTCAAGCGTGCAGCTGCCAAGATGCCACTTGCCACCAGTTTGGCCATATTTCAGAGCTGCAACATCACTGGAGTGCCCAAAAGCACAAGGTGTGCAATACTCAGAGACATGGCCAAGGTAAGAAAGGCTGAAAGACGCCCACCACTGAACAAGACACACAAGCTGAAACGTCAAGACTGGGCCAAGAAATATCTCAAGACTGATTTTTCTAAGGTTTTATGGACTGATGAAATGAGAGTGAGTCTTGATGGGCCAGATGGATGGGCCCGTGGCTGGATTGGTAAAGGGCAGAGAGCTCCAGTCCGACTCAGACGCCAGCAAGGTGGAGGTGGAGTACTGGTTTGGGCTGGTATCATCAAAGATGAGCTTGTGGGGCCTTTTCGGGTTGAGGATGGAGTCAAGCTCAACTCCCAGTCCTACTGCCAGTTTCTGGAAGACACCTTCTTCAAGCAGTGGTACAGGAAGAAGTCTGCATCCTTCAAGAAAAACATGATTTTCATGCAGGACAATGCTCCATCACACGCGTCCAAGTACTCCACAGCGTGGCTGGCAAGAAAGGGTATAAAAGAAGAAAATCTAATGACATGGCCTCCTTGTTCACCTGATCTGAACCCCATTGAGAACCTGTGGTCCATCATCAAATGTGAGATTTACAAGGAGGGAAAACAGTACACCTCTCTGAACAGTGTCTGGGAGGCTGTGGTTGCTGCTGCACGCAATGTTGATGGTGAACAGATCAAAACACTGACAGAATCCATGGATGACAGGCTTTTGAGTGTCCTTGCAAAGAAAGGTGGCTATATTGGTCACTGATTTGTTTTTGGTTTGTTTTTGAATGTCAGAAATGTATATTTGTGAATGTTGAGATGTTATATTGGTTTCACTGGTAAAAATAAATAATTGAAATGGGTATATATTTGTTTTTTGTTAAGTTGCCTAATAATTATGCACAGTAATAGTCACCTGCACACACAGATATCCCCCTAAAATAGCTATAACTAAAAACAAACTAAAAACTACTTCCAAAACTATTCAGCTTTGATATTAATGAGTTTTTTGGGTTCATTGAGAACATGGTTGTTGTTCAATAATAAAATTAATCCTCAAAAAT
Organism: Bombina bombina; assembly: GCF_027579735.1. Classification (NCBI taxonomy): domain Eukaryota; kingdom Metazoa; phylum Chordata; class Amphibia; order Anura; family Bombinatoridae; genus Bombina; species Bombina bombina. Next base: position 641,231,140 of record NC_069499.1, read on the forward strand.
ACAACTTGCCTAATAATTCTGCACTCCCTGTATAGTATACAGAAACAGGGAGAGGGAAAGAGAGTAGGGGGAAGGGAGGGAGCGGAGGAGGGGAAGCACGATAGCGGAGAGGGGAGGAAAGGAAGGAGGGGCAGATGAGTGGGGAGAAGGAGGGAGAGAAGGAGAAAAAAGGGGGGGGGGGGAGAATATATTTATAATATTTTAAGCCCAGAAAATCCAAGTACTTCACGAGTCCCATCACAGCATTCCGCCTACACTCTAATATTCTTGTAGTATCTATATCTCTTTACCCTCCCAGATCAGAGTCATATATTCATGTGTTTCAAGTCTCCCAGTCTTTAGATAGTGGAACCTCTCCAGGCTCAATAGATCCCAGACCCAGGCTCTCCACTCCCCAAGGTTTGCTATGTGTAGCGATTTCCAATGTCTTGGAACAAGTCCCTTTGCGCAATTTAACATCAGAAGGAATAGGTGGCGCTTTGTGTCCATGCCAATTTTAGGTAATTCATGATATATGAGATATTTAGGGTCTGGGGGTAGGACGATTTCCAATAATCTACTACATTCTTGGAACACTTCATTCCAGAAAGGTTGTATATGGGGGCATTGCCACCAGATATGTAGCATACACCCCTCTTCTCCACAGCCCCTCCAGCACTCCCCACGGGGTGTGGGTATATTTTTTTCAGCCTCTGTGGGGCGAGGTACCACCTGCTCAAAAACTTGAAGTGCATTTCCTGAAACCTCATTGAAACCGATGCTCATTTCGCTTTGCGAAATATGGATATCCACGCTTTTGCGTCAGGCTCAAGGCCCATTTCTCGTTGCCAAGCAACCACGTAGGAGGGAAGTGCATCATTACCTCCCTCTACTAGCAGCTTATACAGAGTTGAAATGAGGCGATGTGGCAAATTCGGCGAGATGCAAAGCACTTCGAATGGTGTTTTCTGTCTATTCAGTGGTTCCCTATCACGCATGCTGCTAAGATAATGGTTAAATTGCTCCGTTCTGTACCATGAAGAGAATAGGTCGCAATCCCAATCAGCCAATCCTGCTTGTGGCTTGATTTTGCCCCGTGTCAGAGCGCCTGCGCGGTTTGTTTGCTAACCCGTTGTCTGGGTTTTCACGGACGGGCGTCACTGGTGAGACAGAAGTAGAGATGTGGTCTAACCTTGATCAACCTGTCCCATCCATGTAGTACATCCTCAATCAGAGGATATTGGGAGGAGCCAATTAGGACTAATCCATGCGAGTGATCCCACATTGCCCCTGCGAAGAATCTCCCTGTCTAAGCCTATCCAGGCTTTGTTGGGTGATCCATGGCACCACTCGACCAACCGTTGCATTTGTATAGCTTTGAGGTATTCGCTCAATCGAGGGACGCCAGCCCCTCCTCGGTCTCTAGGGAGCTACATCGTTCTTCTTTTGATCCTTGGTCTCCGACCGTTCCAGATATGACTCAAGTGCCGACTGAATTTGGTGAATTATGTTATCTGCTGATGACAAAGGGACTGCCTGCATAATATATAGGACTCTGGGTAAGATATTCATTTTAGCTACGTGGATCCTGCCCATCCAGGAGATGGTTTTGTTCTTCCACGTCGCAAAATCCCGTATAGTTTCCTCCCTGATACGCTTATAGTTTATATTCACAATTTCTCTGACCAAGGAGGTCAGTGTGATACCCAGAAATTTCAGATGCTTTATGGCGAGTCTCAGGGGACAACGGTCGCTGTTGGATGCAAAAAAATCTCCAGGCACAGAAATGTTCAAGATCTCAGACTTGGAAAGATTAAGTGAAAAGTCCGATACCCGCCCGAACCTCACAAACTCAGCCAGCCACTCCCGCAGGGACAAATCATTATCGGCCAGAGTCAACAGCACATCATCGGCGTACATAGCCAACTTAAGGTCTATTCTACCTGTTCGGATTCCACGTATCACAGGGTTCATGTGTATCTTACAGGCTAGGACCTCCATGATCAGAGCAAAAAGCAGGGGTGAGAGAGGACACCCCTGTCTCGTTCCATTTGAGATCCGAAAGGGTTCAGAGAACAATCCGTTCACTCGCACCTTGGCATTGGATTGGAGTACAGCGAAAATATATAATTTGTAAAATGTGACCCGAAGCCCATCTTTTTCAAGGTGTGCAGCATAAAGGTCCAGCTGACCCGGTCGAAAGCCTTTTCCGCATCCGTCGACACAATGACCAGCGGAGCGGAATTGGCTTGTGCATGAGAGATCAGCTGAATCACTCTGAGGGTGTTGTCTCGAGCCTCTCTGGCGGGGATAAAGCCTGTTTGGTCCGTGGAGACCAGTTGGGGCAAAAAAAAAATTGAGGCGATTTGCTATTACTTTGGCCAATATCTTAACATCAGAGTTAAGCAATGATATTGGTCTGTAGCTGCCAGGCAGATTCTCTGGCTTGTCCGGTTTAGGAATAACCGAAATGTATGCTTCAAGCATCAAACTCGGCAGGACAGGAGCCTCGGAGAGCTGGTTAAACACTTGAAGCAAATGGGGTATTAGTATGCCAGCAAATTTTTTATAGTAGCGTATGCCAAACCCATCTGGGCCTGGGCTTTTACTGGTTGGGAGACTTTTAATGGCTGCTAGGATCTCTTCCGCAGCAAAAGGTGCATCTAGTTGACTCGCCTGTTCAACAGATAAAGATGACACTTCTGCTTTTTCAACATAGTCAGAGATCTCTTGTTCAAGAGTCTGTCTGTCCCGAGGGTCTGCCTGCAGGCCTTCCACTGAATGTATGTTATAAAGAGATTTATAGAAATTGCCAAAAGTATTTGCTATGGCTTGACCGTCCCTATGCGCCATCCCCTGTTTATCTGTTATTTCGTAGACATACGAGCGCAATCTTTTCCGAGCCAGTGCTCGGGCCAGAAACTTTCCCGCTTTATTACTATGCTCAAAAAAACAATTGACGCAATATGAGAGCTTTTTTGTGTTGTTCCTCATGTAGGTGGCGTAACAGGGCTGACCTAGCAGAGGCCAGATCCTCTTGAAGGGCCCGGTCGGCAGGTCGATCTTTATGCGCTAGTTCTATTTGTGAGACCTGTGCTAACGCGTTATAGGTTTCTCTTTTGGACCTGCGCTATGTCCGATCAGGCAACCTCGAATCACACTCTTGTGGGCTTCCCACCCAGTGGAGCTGTCCATGGCCTCATCCGCATTTATGCGGAAATATTCCTTAATATTTTTTTGTAATTTTTGGGTTCAAAGTTTATCGTCAAGAAGATATTCGTCGATCCTCCAAACGTAGAGAGTTATTGGGGTGTTTGGCCAGTTAATAGTGCATTTGGCTGGAGCGTGGTCCGACCATGTGATCGTATTGATATTGCATCCTGTTGTTACTGCGAGACCCGCCGAGTCAGCAAAAAGATAGTCGATTCTAGTGTACTTCCTATGAGGGTGCGAGAAAAAAGTTAAGTTTTTGTCAGATGGGTGAAAGGTACGCCAGATGTCGTGCAAAACCAGGTCCCTAAGGGACCTTATTAGGTGTTTAGCTACTTTATGGGGGGCGCTGGAGAGGCCGTCCGAAGTATCCAAGCTGGGGTTCAAGGAAATATTAAAATCTCCTCCCAGGAAGAGGATACCTTTCTGTGATTCCAAAATCAGCTGTGCTATTTTCTTAAACACATCCTGTGCCTTGTTTGGGAAGTATAGATTAACCAGGGTCATGGGTCTACCATATAACTTGCCTGTCATAATTATATATCTACCATTAGGATCTTTTAGTGTTTGCTCCGATTGGAATGGGACACTGTGGTGGAACAATATGCCAACTCCATTCTTTTTGGAGGGTCCTGAAGCAAAGCAAGCTGTTGGATAATGTCTGTTAAACCATTTGGGCTCTCTGTGTCTAGAATAATGTGTTTCTTGAATAAAGATGTCACCTCCCATCCTGTGTAGGTCTCTTGTGATGATTGAACATTTCCCTGGGTTGTTCAGGCCCTTAACATTTACTGTGAGAAGGTCCAAATTATGGACTCTAGTGGTCGTGGGAGCGCCATTAATGGAAATAAAAAAATTGAGGAGGGACTGATGCGTAGAGAAATAGAAGCGAGGGAAAGGGCAATTTAAAGGGGGGAGGTATGGTCAAGAGGGGAAAGGTTTAGTAAGCAGAAGAATGAGAGAAGGAAGAGCAGAAGATAAAGAATCCAGAGAGGACCAGGCAACAAGAAGCTAGATCCTCGCACATATCACAGGTGAGTCTGGGGATGAGGGGTAAGGAGAAAAGGGGTATGTATTTAGTAAGTAAACAAATAGGAGGTAGTAACCTCAATACTCTTGTAAAGATGTATGAACAGATATTTGAACTTTGTAGGTAAAGTAACTCAAAACGTATCAATAACCATTGTTAGAACTTAGATGTGAACTAAGGGCGGACACCCAGACCACCCATTACAATGTCACCCACCCGGTGTCCCATGCATTCTAGAAAGTGTACGATTCCTAAACCCACCAAATATATACAGTTTATGTCCTATGAACTCTTTTCTCAACCTATCCCCACGTGTCCCTTTAACTATGCGAATATATGCTTTAACTAGAATTTTTTTTTTTTATTGTATTATTTTCCCATGAATCTCCAACAAGGTTTAGATAACAATCCTAGTTTCTTGTAACATTGATTTCCCTCCTCTAGTGCAATATACTCTAAGCAACTGTCCCATCTCTCTCACAAGCCCCCCATACCTCCTCTTTCGGTCACCTCCTTAACCTCATAGTCTCGTATTTAAACAGCCATAAAGGTCTGAGGTGGAAGTCATTACATTCTATTGACGCTAGGGGGAGCGAGAAAAATCATCTGATAACTTTACATGTCTTATCGGTTCGTGAAAAATATTCCTGTGGATGAGAAACTAAAGACACATACAACAATATAATAGTAGTTGCCAGGGACAAAGTAATAAACAATAAAGGGCTAGGAAAAAGCATATTTACATTCGAAAGTTCAGTTTCTAATGTCTGCCAGTGTCTCTCAGTGTCCAAGTAATTTGGCAGAGGTGTCAGGGACATGTAGTTCTAGGCTGAATGTTAACAAGCTGAAAGAAAAGGTTATAAATACAACATGCTTTCCAAATTGGAATAGGTAATCATACACTTATCTGCTCCAGAAGATGGTGGGGCTGTTGAACCCAGGCAATGTGTTCCATGAGAAGTCCAGTGCCACCAGTGTATCGAGTGTAATCCAGTGATACAAATTGACAAGTCCCCTAGGGGCCTAATCAGGGCCTCGATCAGCTACTCCGCGGTTAACTTCAGGGCCTGGTTGTGCAGGAACCACTGGCATGTTTGGTGGTCTGATTTGTAATCCAAAGGTTTGATTTAAAGTGAGGAGATAGTCCGGCGACTTATAGATTACTGTTGAGCCATTCTTAGATGCGATGATACAAGTAGGAAATCCCCATCTGTATTGGATTTGTTGCTCTTTAAGACTGGAGGTGATATAGCGTAGGTCTCTTCGCTTCTGAAGGGTTGCAGGGCACTGGTCCGTGAAGACCTGGATGTCGGAACCTTCATATGTAAGGGGGTGCTTATTTCTGGATAGCCGAAGTATGTCTTCCTTGTCTTTGTAGGAGAGAAGCTTGATGATAATATCCCTTGGGGGAGCTCTGGCCCGTGGTCTGGGCCTAAGAGCCCGGTGTGCTCTTTCAACTTGTATCTCAGCTGTGTTAGGAGTATTTTTGAGAAATTTAAAGAAGTCCTGTATATATTGACCTATCTCAGAAGGATTTACTGTTTCAGGTACTCCGTGTAGTTGCAAGTTATTGCGCCTACTTCTGTTTTCAAGGTCCTCGATTCTGTTGGTCAGGGTCTGGACCGTTGCATCCTGGGATTGTATACAGCTGGCCTGATGTTGGAGGTCTGAGCGTATTGTTTCCTGCATTTCTTCCATCTGGGAAACTCTATGATCTACTGTAACTATGTCTTTTTTTCAAGTCGCCAAACATGAGTTTGACATCCATCATAGCTTCATGTATATCAATTTTAGACGACAGGTGCTTAATGTCATCCTTAGTAAGGTAGCAAAGTTGCAGGGGGTCTAGATTAGTTGTCTGAACAGCCACAGTTTACCACTGTGAGGCAGGATCAGCGGAAATTAGGTAGCTTTCCATATTAGAAGATTGGGAGCCCTTGACTGGCTTGGTTATACGTCTGTTTGCCATCTTCAGATACAGGGCAACACCAGGGCAGGAATATTTCTCTCAGCTCCTAATGTGTAGCAGGTGCAGATGTATGTTTGTATGTCTGTAAGGGGTTGCTTGGTCAGGTCAGACAAGCCTGCGTGGCCTAACAGTGCTGCCTTAAGTGAAGTCAGATCAGGATTCCCCCTCACACATGCCAGATATAAACCTCAGCAGGTCAGAGCAAACCTGATGCTGTGTTTGTCTAGTTCAAGAAGTTTTCAACACTCAGCGTCTTATCAGTTTTCTCAAGTCTAGTATCTTGCTAATTATATAGCTATTTCCCTCTATGGCTGTAGAAAGTTTCTATGTATCTTGGGCAATACCGCTACATCAACAGGGCCCACAAGTTGTACCCCACAGATCACACTTAGAAATTTATTAAGTACCTGATTGCCCGTATCTTGTCGTCTCAGAGGCCAGTATTTAGGAAAGTAAGGGGCCCAAAGCGTGTCAGTGTCTTACTTTATGCGACGATCCACTATAGCAAACTTTGTAGACTTGTCAATTTGCAGGGAGTCCGGGCTCCAGCCGACCCGATCCCACTCCCGTTAGTCGGATACTTTAACCCAGATGCGGTATTTGCTTTTATTCACTTTACACGGTCGTTGTCGTTACCGCTACTGCTAGGTCCTTTCCAGCCCAGACCTTACTGCGCACCTTTGATAAAAGGGGTCTCCATTGCAGCTTAGCGTCCCAAAACAGCAGTCACAGGTGTCCGGTTCCTTCTTATGTGCAGATTTGAGCTTTCCACTCGTTCCAACGTGCTGTGGGTCACTTATTACATCATTGTGCGGCAATCTACAAGCGTGGCCAAGCTCTGCCTCTCCTGTAACTATTCTTAACCGTATTAGAGCGTTGTTCCTCCTTTCTTTTCCTTATTGCCGTCATCTTCACTAAGTAGACTTTAATCTCCCCAGAATATTTCCGGCCTATCCAGGTAAGGTACCATTTGTACCTTACGTTAATTCTTGACTGGGTTCCTACCCGTCATAAAACCAGTCTGGTCTGGATGGATAATATAATCTTAACAAGATTTTAGCAAAAATGGCTGTTAAGATTTTATAATCCTGGTTCAAAAGGGAGATGGGCCTATATGAAGAGGGTATTTATGGATCTTTGCCTTTCTTGAGAATCAGAGTTATACTTGATGCTGCAAAAAGTGTTGATGGGGTTTATTCCCTGCATAATATTCATTATATAAAGAACATAAAATGGGTGGAATTTGATCAATTAATTATTTGTAAGACTCAGCTGGTAAAGAATATGTTCCAGGAGATTTTCCTAATTTTTATTTTGTTATAGTTTCAGCTATTTCTGCTTCCAATATAGGTTCATTTAAACTCCCTTGTATGCCTGAAAAGAACCCTTTCTGCTTTTGTTGCTCAAGAACCATATTTTGTTTTAAGAATAGATCACATTCTACTTTACTTTCTTTATAGTTATTCCATAGGGCAATAGACGGGTTATCAAGGTATCTCCTGTAACTATTCTTAACCGTATTAGAGAGTTGTTCCTTTTGGCAGAGCATTTGTAATACGTTCGAATCTCAGCTTTTCCTAGGAGTGAAACTCTTATGAGAGCTATCTAAAGTGTATGAGAAGGCCATAATAAAATCACCCACCATCACTATATTTTTCCCAATAAAAGGATACAATTTCAAACTAAGGCCATCCCAGAACCCCCTTCTCCACCTTATTCGGTCTGTATACATTACAGAACACAAACTGAATCCTATTTATTTCTAATATATACCTCCCTTCTGGGTCATTAACTGATGAAATTATATGGTAATTCAACTGTTTATTGATCAGTGTCGCTAAGCCTCTTTTGGATTTATCATAGGGGGTAAACAAAACCTCTCCCACCCATTTGGATTTAATAGCTTCCTGGGGCCTAAGATGCGTCTCCTGAATAAACGCTATATCTGGGTTTTTTTGCCTCTTAATGCTTAAACATGAGCTTCCTTTTAATTGGAGATGAAATCCCTCCAATATTCCTTGATACAAACTTTAATTTTTTTCATTGACCCTTAAGAGAGTGGTGCCCAGAAATATGCGGCAAAAAAAATTAAATAAATATGTAAAATATCAAAATGTTGTCTAAGAAATAAAAAACTTTCACTTACATACATATAACTGGCTATTTGAGCACCTACATCATTGTTCAACCAGCATAGACCCATCAGATACAGTATATAAAAAGAAGGGTCAGTGACCATTTTTGCAATATGTAGTTAAACCTGATCTCCGTAGCTTTTAAATATTTACTCCACACCAATCTTAAAGGGACACTGTACCCAAAAAATTTCTTTCGTGATTCAGATTGAGCATGAAATTTTAAGCAACTTTCTAATTTACTCCTATTATCAAATTTTCTTCATTCTCTTGGTATCTTTATTTGAAATGCAATAATGTAAGTTTAGATGCCGGCCCATTTTTGGTGAACAACCTGGGTTGTCCTTGCTGATTGGTGGATAAATTCATCCACCAATAAAAAAGTGCTGTCCAGAGTACTGAAACCAAAAAAAAGCTTAGATGACTTCTTTTTCAAATAATGATAGCAAGAGAACGAAGAAAAATTGATAATAGGAGTAAATTAGAAAGTTGCTTAAAATGGCATGCTCTTTCTGAATTACAAAAGAAAAAAATTGGGTTCAGTGTCCCTTTAAGACAGAAAGCCTGTACTTCCTCTGCCTTATTAAATGTTAACATGTCACCATCTTTATCCAGAATTATTTTGGCGGGATAGATCAATCTCGTCTTTATGTTGGCTCTAATTAACTTGGAGCAGTAAGGCGCCATTTCCCTACATTTAGCCTGAGTCTCTGCTGAAAAATCCTGTGACAGCAACACTTTACTGGTCCCTACCATAATATTGTTGTTTTTACAGTATAACCTAAGTATGTGGAATTTGTCCTGAAAATTCAGGAACTTGATTACTACCGCTCTTGGTCTTAATGTACCATCTGGGTTTCTTCGTGCACAGGTCCCACCCTATGGGCTCTTTCTATAGGGATTCTCACATTGTCTAAATTACTACCTACTAGTTGGGGCAGTTTTACTGATGCAAAATGTAACAGATCTTGGAAGTCCCCTGTCTCTGGGAGCCCAATAGCCCTCAGGTTATTTCGTCTGGACCTGTCCTCTAGTTCTTCTACTCTGGAGTGTAGGGTGTTTACTTTCCTGGGATGTAATAGCCTGTTTCTGAGCGATAGATCTATCCTCCATGTCCATGTAAGATTAACCATCTCCTGTTTTAAGACATCAAATTGTGGCATTAGTAGCTCTGAAATTTGTTGTAATAATACACTATTATCCAAAATACCTATACTTGTCTCACTATGACTTTCTACTGTACTATCATTGGGCTACCTCTACACCTTTGTGTTATTCCTTTTTCCATTTCCCTTCGGTTGAATGACTGGGGATTATGGGTAGGGGAGTGACACTTTAACAGTTTTGCTGTGGTGTTTTTTGCCTCCTCCTGCTGGCCAGGAGTGATATTCTCACTAGTAACTGAATGATGTCCTGGACTCTCCATATCCAGAAAGAGATACATTTATCAGGTAAGCATAAATTTTAGTTTTTTCTTAAATGTGACCACTGTTTTTTTTTTATCTTACCTCCCCAAGGATAGGATATGTTCTGATGATTTCCCAATATTTGAGTGCTTTCTTAAAGGGACAGTCAACATTTTATTTCCCATTCCCCAGTTTTGCATAACCAACACTGTTATAGAAATATGTTTTACCTCTGTGATTACTTGTATCTAAGCCTCTGCATACTGCCCCCTTATTTCAGTTTTTTTGACCGACTTGCATTTTAGCCAATCACTGCTCACTCCAGGGTAACTTCATGTGCATGAGCTCTGTTATCTATATGAAACACATGAACTAATGCCCTCTAGTGGTCAAAAAGCATTCAGATTAGAGGCAGTTTTCAAGGTCTAAGAAATTAACATATGAACCTCCTAGAATTAGCGTTCATCTAAGAATACCAAGAGAACAAAGCAAAATTTGTGATAAAAGTAAATTGGAAAGTTGTTTAAAATTACATTCCCTATTTAAATAATGAAAATAATTTTTGGACTTGACTGCCCCTTTAATCATTTCTGCCCCTTCATTGTATGTGGTAATAAACCTAATATGGTTTTCTGTCTTATGATCCTTTTTATTCATTCTATCTGATGACTCCTTAAGGTTGATTATTGGTCTTATTTTTATTATTCTGTAGTAGGGATTCTCTATCTCTATTTTTTGCCTTCTCAAAATCTTCTGGGAGGATACAGTTACATCTAATCCTAAAATATTGTCCTAAGGGTATATTCCTCTTCCAATTAGGTAAATTGGAACTTTTAGCATTGATAAAACTATTTTTGTCAGTTGGCTTCCTATAATTACATACTGAGATTGCCTTCTCACTATTACAAAAAAGGATTAAATCCAGGAATTCTAACTTAAGTTTGGAATAGTTCTCACTTAGTGTTAAGCTAAATTTATTTAAATGTCCGAAGAATTTATTAATCAATGTTTCATCTTCTTTCCATAGAATGATGATATCATCTATGTATCTAATATTTTTGGGTTCCCTTCCCAAACACATCTCTTCTCAAAATCATCCATAAAAAGGTTTGCATATGATGGGGCAAAGGTTGTCCCCATCACTGTACCTTTTAATCTGCTGGTAATAATGTCCCTGAAATTTAAAGTAATTGGGGTTAAGAATAAAAAATATTGCCTCTATAATAAATGTTAGATGTAAATCTGGAATATTATAATATTCAAATGCATTTTTAATAGCCTCTATTCCTTTTTCATGGGTAATATTTGTATAGAGGGATGATACATCAAAGGTTTTCCACTAATCTTTTTCCCACAGTAAGTCTTTAAATTTTTAAATAACCCCTGTGGTGTCTTTAATATAGGACCTCATATTCGTAACTAAAGGTTTATGGTAAGGGTCTACATATTTAGGTAGGCTGTGGCATATTGATCCTATTCTGGACACAATGGGTCTACCTGTGGGGTTTATCAGATACTTGTGTACCTTTGGTAGCTGGTAAAACATGGATACCACTGGGTTAGGTTGAATAATGAAATTGACTTCATCTAGTGTCAGAATACCATTATCTTTAGCCCTCTATTAATATTCTAAGTTGCTTATTATATATTCATGTGGGATCTTTCACTAATGTTTTATTTGCATATGTCGCCAAGTAGGTATAGACTTCTTTTAAATAGTCATGCCTATTTTGTATGACTAAACCCCCTCTCTTGTCGACCACCCTCATCACAAGCTCCCTGTTATTCTTCAGAGTTAGTAGGGCTGATCTCTCTCCCTTAGTTGAATTATCACCATCGTTATCCATAGATATCTGGTCAAAAGATACACAACAGTTTATTTACTTGAGGGTGAAGGAAACTTCCTGTATCTGGGGATTATGCTTTACTGAGCCGTGGGAGATCAAGGACTAGTGCGGGGACATTAGACTATCCCAGGACGTTCTAGATGGTTAGGTTACATAGCTACTTCAAAGGTACTGTATGCTAGGTCATGTCTTGCTATAGGTACAGGTAAACCATTGAAAGGAAAATGGACAGTCTACTTGAAAGTGTTTCTTTATAAAAATTATTTTTAAAAACCTAATTCTAAATCCTAATATTCCCTCCTGTATTGCTGTAATATCTCATATTTTAGTGGGCCATTTACAAAAAAGGGGGCCGCTTTAGCTCTCATCTTATCTCTCAATACCTTGTGGGTTATTTACAAACACAGTCTAGACTAAAGAATCCGCCTCTATATACAAATACTCCTGGGAAAGGTTATTTTATTAAATTCTTCTTTCTAGCTACTCCACTAGTAAGAAGGGAAAAGTAGAAGAGATACACAGAGTTCACTGAGTTAAGAGAAGACTCAGAGAGGGCCTCTAAATTAGATCGAATTGTTTGTTATGCCTCAAATCAGACTGATATTTTCTTGCAAAGATTCTTACTGATTCTTTTTTCTTTCGTACAGGGTTATAGTGATCTGGCAATCTCCCTAACTGAATTGAAAGTCACTAAGCACTGCATACCTTTTTTCCTCTTTTTGGCGCACATCACAATCACTCACTAACACCCCCCCCCCCTCCCTTTTCTGTTTATTTTTTATTTTTTTCAATTCACTAGGGGTATCTCCCCCCCCCTCTATAATTTATATTCCCCCACATATTCGGGCACCTGATAACTCCCTTTTTTTCCTTGTCTCGAGCACAATCACATGGACAAATTTCTAAATTTACATCCTAAAACTTCACCTACCTTGGATACCTCGGCAAACGCACACCCGATACCTATCAACCCTGCGCACTTAAATGAGCCTTTGGATGCACAATCATTAGTTTCAAGTATTTCTGAAGCTCTGGCTCCCAAATTCGACACTCTCAAAGATGAGATTAAGCAAGATACTACTAACAATTGAAATTCGGCAATTCTCTCGTAGATTATCTGAGGCAGAGCAAAGAATCTCGGATCTGGAGGACCTCTCTGGAGGTCACAACACTAAGCTAGTGTTTGCAAGATTTACACTTATAACATGGATAAAATCCAAATATTTTTTCATTATTCAAATCAGTATCAATGAAATTATTCTTTTTTCTTTTAAATTCGCTCGGTGATAGATAACTTTTAAGATTTTTCGCTTTCTTAAATATGAGATCTGGCTTTTTTTTGACGATGGTTCCAAGTATGGGGTCTTGTACAATATAGTGCCAGTGTTTGGTAAGGATGGTTCTGATCTCTTTATGGTGGGAATTGTATTCAGTAATGAAAGGAATAAAGTTTTGTTCACTAGGGGAAAGTATGTTCTCTGTATGTGAGTTTTTGATTTGTTTGTGGTGTTTATTTAATAAGTTGAATCTATTGGTTTTTCTCACAAATGTAATAGTGTTCTGGATGTTTTTCTTATTATATCCTTTCTCTGTGAATCTCTCGAGTAGAATGTTGGATTGTGTGTCATAGGATTTTAAGTCAGAACAGTTCTTTCTGACTCTGAGCATTTTGCTTTTTGGGATATTGTCCTTCCACCTATTTAGGTGGCAGCTTTGATAGTGAATAAAGTTGTTTGAATCTATGGTTTTGAAGTAAGTTCTGGTTTTAACTAAATTTATCTACAATTTCTACCTCAATGTCTAAAAAATGCATCAATTTTATACTGTGTTCGTGTGTAAATGTTAATCCTAAGTTGTTAGTATTGATATCTTCCAAAAATAATTCCAGGATCTCAAGATCACCCCTCCAGACCAGGAATATATCGTCGATATAGCTTTTGTAGAGCACAAGGTTCGCTCCCCATTGGCCATTTGTAATAAATGATTCTTCGAAGAGGCCCATGAATAGATTAGCATAACTGGGAGCGAACCTTGTGCCCATAGCGGTACCCCTGGTCTGGAGGAAGAATTCGTTGTTAAACATAAAACTATTGTTCTTTAAAATAAATTCTATACTGTCTACAATAAATTTGTTTTGTTCATATAATAAATTATGATCTTTATCTAAATAGTGAGTAATAGCTTTTAGCCCAAGTTTATGGTCAATATTTGTATATAATGAATTAACATCACATGTAACCATAATGTAATTGTTTTGCCATTTTATTTCATTCAGGATATTTAAGAAGTGAGTGGAATCTTTTAAGTATGATGGTAGCTGTGTGAGATAATTTTGAAGATAATGATCAACGTATTGGGAGAGATTGGAGGATATTGATTCAATTCCAGAAATAATAGGGCGTCCAGGGGGTTTTGTGAGATGCTTATAGATTTTCGGCAGAAAGTAAAAAGTTGGATTTTTTGGAAAATCTATTTTAAGAAAATTCAATTCTGAATCTGTGATGACCCCGGAGGTCTTGGCCTTATCTAGCAGTACATTTAGTTTCTTTTTTTGGGATTCTATAGGATTATGTTTGAGGCTGGTATAGGTGGTGTTATCATGTAGAAGTCTATATGATTCACCTAAGTAATATTGTACATCCATAATTACAATTCCCCCGCCTTTATCGGCGGGTTTTATTATAATTTCTTTGTTGTCTTGCAATGATTTTAATATCTTTCGTTCATTTGGTTTGAGGTTATCTTTTATTTTATTATTGGTTTCTAATTTGTCAATGTCTTCTTTAACTTTAGTTTCAAAGTTTTTAATAAAATCCCCTTTTTCTTGCATGGGGTAAAAGGATGATTTTTCTTTTAGGTTGGAATGTGTGTATTTACTAGTTTTATTTTGTGTTCTAGTTAAAGGGGTGGTCAAAAAATATTTTTTCAGAGTTAGTTTGCGGACAAATTGACATTTATTAGAGTTTCAAACTTGTTCATCTTGTTTAGAGTTTCAAACTTGTTCAATTCTCAGCAATATTTTAACTTAAGTCGATGCCGGCATCATATATGTATTTTTAACTATTCATGTATAGTGTATATTACGGTATTCATTACTACGATATCCACATATGACCAAATATACATTTTTCATTAAAATAATTTTTTTATATATCACTTGGTTTCATTCTCTTCAAATTACTAGAATACATTACATCACACAATTTTTTATTTGGTGAGCTCCCATATAGAGCGCTTATACCACACTCCTTCTTTTACAATCCGTTTACAATACCTAGGTTTCAAAATGGCGCTTTAAACACAAAGTTATTGGTTTAAGTATTTTGAACATGCAGTGCTGAAAATAGTGGGCAGGATAACATAACATCATCGGCGAATAAAAGAAATAGCTCTTAGAAAGTTATGAAACTTCGTTTTGGAGAAAATATAGGTCAGTAGGTTTTAATTAATGTTTATTAACTTTAATATGTTAGTTGTTTAGCTTAAAAATTATAACAGAAAGTAATCCTTTAAGCTTAAGTGCTCATGGGTTAAGGAGGTTCTCTCTTCCTCCAGTGTACAAAGAAAAGGAGGGGTTGCGATTCTCTTAGGAAAGAAGCTAAAGTATCAAGTTATCCACACTAACACAGGTTCAGAGGGAAGGTTCCTAATGGTAAAAATTAAAATAGCTAAGGTACTATATACATTATGTAATATATATATGCTCCCAATGTTTTCAGCCTGCCTTTTTGGGAAACACTTCAAGCAAATATTATGACCTATGCGGAGGGCTACCTGATAGTAGGAGGGGATTTCAATATGGCACCACAATACCTTCTAGATAGATTCAGACAAAATTCTTCCTGTCCTAGAAGTAAAAGACAACCTAGAGTCAAAATTGTTCATTAGACTTTTCCAGAACCTTCGGGTCAGAGATATTTGGAGGTCACAGAATCCTGATTCTAGAGACTTCACCTGTCTCTCTAAGGCACATAAGTCTCCTAGATGAAAGGCTGTGTAAATTAAAAGTGGTCTCTGGAATTCTCCCTATTTGTATCTCAGACCATGCCCCTATCTTCCTTGACTTTCAGACTAGCGATTTTGTTCCAAGAAACTGTCGGTTTTACTTTCCAGTTTTTTTTGTTATCAGATCTTAAGTTTAAAAACTGGCTTAAATCTAAGTTTGAAGAGTTTACTTCTTTTAATCGTGAATATATCAATCGTCCCACAATTTTTCGGCAAACTGCAAAAGCACTACTCAGGGGGGAGATTCTAGCTTATAGCATAAGTAGGACAAAGAAATTCAAACTTAGGGGAAAGGAAATTCTGAAGTCAGTATCTAATTCATACAATTGTTCTCTTTTAGAGAAAACATCTGAGCGTTGGGCACAATATACTCGAGCACTAAAGGAAAGGGATTCTTTTCTTCTATATAGGTCATCTCAGAAAGACCTGAGATTTCAGGCTAAATTATTTAGACATGGAAATAAAACAGGAAAACTCCTCGCTAGTTTAGTTAAAGGGGATAAAGGCTCATCTTTGATTGACTTTTTACATGAAGAAGGTAAAACGTTAACAATGGGGGAATGTATTTAGAATGTTAAGTGCCCTTGCAGGCACTCAAACAATGCTAAAAAATCTGTGGCGCTGAAAAGACAGCTAAACTATACGGCTTAATAAGTTGTCTTAATTTGTATAGATAAGAGGGGTATTAAAGTAAAAAAATTAATATTGACAATTCATATTAAATAATACACAATATTAATACATAACAATCTCACACATTAATAATTCATACATGAAAAATTCATACAAATAATAAAATACTGGTAGTAAATATGCAAGTGTTAAAAAAGTTAAAGAGCCTTAAAACATAAATGCACAAATGGCCAAAACAAATATATAGAGATAAAAAACAAATGACCATAAAATCAAATGACCCTAAAATCAGTGTAGTATACAAATAGATGAAAGGGTCAGATTCTCAATCAGTGATTAAAAGTCAATTTTGATGGAATTCTCCAGCATTGCTCATCAATCCTAATGCAGGAGGGTATATAAGACAAGAAAAGAACTTGTCACAAGAAAGCCAATAGTTCCAAGTAAGGTGATAAACTTTTTACTTACACCGGAGGGTGTCAAGCAGTTCCCTTGCAAACGGTCTTAATCGCTGTTCTCTTGTTTCTTACAGCCGGGCCGTGTTTGGTATAGGTGGATCTTTAGATATCCGGATGTTAGTTAGCACAAAGTCCCGCCGGTTACTTTGTTACCGCCAAAGGTTCTAGCAATCCTTTATCGCTGACAGCAATATCGCCGGTTGGCGTTTCTATGTCAGTCAGCGTCAGACTGCGTGTTTCTGTCAAGTACGGATCCTCAGAAGGACCAGAATAAAGAGCAACGTGTTTCGACTACAATGCATTTGTCAAGCTCTCCTTGCATTACTACAGTGGTGCTTTTTATAGCCGGTGTGATGTTGTATATAATTGATTATAATTGGTTTCTGCAATCTCAGTATAATAGCAACTTAATTGGTTACTGCAGTCTCAGTATTTTGGCAACTTATTTGTTCGTACAATGTATTATGTTTTAATAGTATATATCATAATGAATTATTTTTATTCTTAATTTTAATTAGTGGCTGCATTATCATTAGTTTAAAGAGATATTTTATAATAAAAAGCACCTGTTGTAGTATGCTAACAATCTGTTTACTGAAAATGAGGAAATATACGATCATATTACAATATATGATTTTGTGAGAAAAAAGAGGGGTAAATAAATAAAGATATAAACCATATATGTTACAATAAAGTGAAAATTAAAAATTGAAAATGAAAATGTGAATGAAAATGAAAAAATAATAAAAGATAATAATAATAATGTATATCGATTTCTAATTACGAAAAGGGTTGTTTTTTTTTGGTTCATATCAGAATTAATTGATTATATTCTTTATAAGGGGTATGTCATAGTATGATTCATTACAGAGTTATTGGGAGTTGCAGAATTTTATTTAGCAGAACTTTGTTACAGAAAATTTCATATGCCAAACCTACATCTAATGGACAAATCATAAGACATTATATGATTGCGGTATAGTTAATGTTAAAGAATTTTTTCCATTTTATTTTTAAACGGCTTTCAAACATCACCCCCATACACAGTGGACACACTTGTCCACCAGTTCGAACAAAACAAGTTCGACAATGTGCACACCGTAGCGGATAGTGACAGACGAAAGATATAACTTGGTGATTACTAGTGTTTTCTTATGGAGGGGTATAAATTAATAGGGGTAATGTTTGGTGTTAATTTAATTTTGTTATTTACTGTATTTTGTAATCTATGAATAGACGGTATGTACGTACAGTATATAGGACTTAGTAAAAGAACATATAGAAATATATATATATGTGTATACAATATGTTCTATAAACAAATTCTATGGAATATTATATTATTATTATTATTATTATAAATTTAAATTTAATGGAATGTTTAATATTACAAAATAAAATTTTAACAGAATAAAAATATAAATATAATTTTGTATAATAATCTGAAACTAGTCGATAAGAAAACACGGATTTAATCCGTTAGGAGTTAGAGACTTCATTTCAAAAATCCATTTTCCTTCTAATTTTAGTAGACTATTGTGTATATCCATGCCTCTCCAATTTCTCTGGACCTTAGCTATTCCAGTATATTTTAGACATTTGGGATTTGCTTTATTGCAACTAGAGAAATATTTTGGAATAGGGAGTTCTTTATTTCTTTCTTGGTCAAAATTTTCAATCGATAGAATGTGTTCCCTAATGCGATCCCTCAGGGGTCTTTCTGATTCTCCTATATATTGTAGGCTGCAGATGCACTCAAGGAGATATAGCACATTTTTATCTGAACATCGTATTTTGTTGCTTGATTTTGTATGTCTTCCCTGTGACATTCGATTTTATTTCCTTTGTTTTTACAGCATGTTTGCAGGCCTTACACGTTAAGCAAGGAAAATATCAATTGATTACTTTACCCATTAGATCATGGTCTCTATTGTTTTTCTTTTTCATTTCTGTAGGGGCCAAGATTGATTTCAAATTTTGGTATTTTTGGTATATTATTTTAGGATATTTCGGGATTAATTCCCCTATTAGTTCATCACTTTTTAGGACCGACCAATGCTTCCTTATAATTTTTTCCACTAAATAGTTGTTTTGACTATACTTTGTAATGAAAGGGACAAAGAGTTCTTTAATGTCATTTATCATAATATTATCTTTCTTTTTCGTTATTAGTAGCTCCTTCCTATTCCTTATTTTTAACTCATTTTTAATAGCTGTAATGTCTTTATCCTTATACCCTCTATCTATAAATTTCTCCTTTAGAACTTCTGCCTGTATCTCATAATCAATATCATTACTACAATTCTTTCTAATACGTAATAACTGTCCTTTGGGGATGTTTTTCTTCCAAGTTCGGAGGTGGCAGCTTGTCTGATGTATAACATTTTTCGCATCTACCGATTTCAAATATTTTTTTGTATTTATGATTTTGTTACTAATCTATATTTCAAGATCTAGGAAATGTATTTTTACATTACTGATTTCACTAGTAAATTTCAGATTTTTGTTATTGGTGTTAATTTCTAAAATAAAATGTTCAAAGTCCTGTCGTGTTCCTTTCCAAATTAGTACTATATCGTAGATATAGCGTCTGTATAGGACCAGATTTGCCGCAAGTGTTCTAGATTCTAGAAATTCTCTCTCCCACAATCCCATGAATAGATTTGCATAACTTGGGGCAAATCTGGTCCCCATTGCAGTCCCACATTTCTGTATATAAAATTGTTATAGTTGAAATAATTATAGGTTAGTATAAAATTGATGCCCTCTGTTATAAATCTTTTCTGTTCAGTTTTTGTCTCGTCTTTGTCTAAAAAAACATAATTTATGCTTACCTGATAAATTCCTTTCTTCTGTAGTGTGATCAGTCCACGGGTCATCATTACTTGTGGGATATTAACTGCTCCCCTACAGGAAGTGCAAGAGGATTCACCCAGCAGAGTTGCTATATAGCTCCTCCCCTCTACGTCACCTCCAGTCATTCGACCAAGGACCAACGAGAAAGGAGAAGCCAAGGGTGTAGTGGTGACTGGAGTATAATTTAAAAAATATTTACCTGCCTTAAAAAACAGGGCGGGCCGTGGACTGATCACACTACAGAAGAAAGGAATTTATCAGGTAAGCATAAATTATGTTTTCTTCTGTTAAGTGTGATCAGTCCACGGGTCATCATTACTTGTGGGATACCAATACCAAAGCAAAAGTACACGGATGACGGGAGGGATAGGCAGGCTCTTTATACAGAAGGAACCACTGCCTGAAGAACCTTTCTCCCAAAAATAGCCTCCGAGGAAGCAAAAGTGTCAAATTTGTAAAATTTGGAAAAAGTATGAAGCGAAGACCAAGTTGCAGCCTTGCAAATCTGTTCAACAGAGGCCTCATTCTTAAAGGCCCAAGTGGAAGCCACAGCTCTAGTGGAATGAGCTGTAATTCTTTCAGGAGGCTGCTGTCCAGCAGTCTCATAAGCTAAACGAATTATGCTACGAAGCCAAAAAGAGAGAGAGGTAGCAGAAGCTTTTTGACCTCTCCTCTGACCAGAGTAAACGACAAACAGGGAAGACGTTTGTCGAAAATCTTTAGTTGCCTGTAAATAAAATTTAAGGGCACGAACTACATCCAGATTGTGCAAAAGACGTTCCTTCCTCGAAGAAGGATTTGGGCACAAGGATGGAACAACAATCTCCTGATTGATATTCCTGTTAGTGACTACCTTAGGTAAGAACCCAGGCTTAGTACGCAGAACTACCTTATCCGAGTGAAAAATCAAATAAGGAGAATCACAATGTAAGGCTGATAACTCAGAGACTCTTCAAGCCGAGGAAATAGCCATTAAAAATAGAACTTTCCAAGATAACAACTTTATATCAATGGAATGAAGGGGTTCAAACGGAACACCCTGTAAAACGTTAAGAACAAGGTTTAAACTCCATGGTGGAGCCACAGCTTTAAACACAGGTTTAATCCTGGCCAAAGCCTGACAAAAAGCCTGAACGTCTGGAACTTCTGACAGACGCTTGTGTAACAGAATGGACAGAGCTGAGATCTGTCCCTTTAAGGAACTAGCGGATAACCCCTTTTCTAAACCTTCTTGTAGAAAAGACAATATCCTAGGAATCCTAACCTTACTCCAAGAGTAACCTTTGGATTCGCACCAATATAGGTATTTACGCCATATTTTATGGTAAATCTTTCTGGTAACAGGCTTCCTAGCCTGTATTAAGGTATCAATAACTGACTCAGAAAAACCACGCTTTGATAAGATCAAGCGTTCAATTTCCAAGCAGTCAGCTTCAGAGAAGTTAGATTTTGATGTTTGAAAGGACCCTGAATCAGAAGGTCCTGTTTCAGAGGTAACGACCAAGGTGGACAGAATGACATGTCCACCAGATCTGTATACCAAGTCCTGCGTGGCCATGCAGGCGCTATTAGAATCACTGATGCTTTCTCCTGTTTGATTCTGGCAATCAATCGAGGAAGCATCGGGAAAGGTGGAAACACATGAGCCATCCTGAAGGTCCATGGTGCTGTCAAGGCATCTATCAGGACCACTCCCGGATCCCTGGATCTGGACCCGTAGCGCGGAAGCTTGGCGTTCTGTCGAGACGCCATGAGATCTATCTCTGGTTTGCCCCAACGTCGAAGTATTTGGGCAAAGACCTCTGGATGAAGTTCCCACTCCCCCGGATGAAAAGTCTGACGACTTAAGAAATCCGCCTCCCAGTTCTCCACTCCCGGGATGTGGATTGCAGACAGGTGGCAAGAGTGAGACTCTGCCCAGCGAATTATCTTCGATACTTCCATCATTGCTAGGGAGCTTCTTGTCCCTCCCTGATGGTTGATATAAGCTACAGTCGTGATGTTGTCCGACTGGAACCTGATGAACCCCCGAGTTGCTAACTGGGGCCAAGCCAGAAGAGCATTGAGGACTGCTCTCAATTCCAGAATGTTTATTGGAAGAAGACTCTCCTCCTGATTCCATAGTCCCTGAGCCTTCAGAGAATTCCAGACAGCGCCCCAACCTAGTAGGCTGGCGTCTGTTGTTACAATTGACCAGTCTGGCCTGCTGAATGGCATTCCCCTGGACAGATGTGGCCGATAAAGCCACCATAGAAGAGAATTTCTGGTCTCTTGAATGGAATGAAGGACACGGCATGCACTTTGAAGTTTTGTTAACCTGTCCTCTGTCAGGTAAATCTTCATTTCTACAGAATCTATCAGAGTCCCCAGGAAGGGAACTCTTGTGAGTGGAAAGAGAGAACTTTTCTCTTCGTTCACTTTCCATCCATGCGACCTTAGAAATGCCAGTACTATCTCTGTATGAGATTTGGCAGTTTGAAAGCTTGAAGCTTGTATCAGTATGTCGTCTAAGTACGGAGCTACTGAAATTCCTCGCGGTCTTAGTACCGCCAGAAGAGTGCCCAGAACCTTTGTGAAGATTCTTGGAGCCGTAGCCAGTCCGAATGGAAGAGCTACAAACTGGTAATGCCTGTCTAAAAAGGCAAACCTTAGATACCGGTAATGACTTCTGTGAATCGGTATGTGAAGGTAAGCATCCTTTAAATCCACTGTGGTCAAGTACTGACCCTCTTGGATCATGGGCAAAATTGTTCGAATAGTTTCCATCTTGAACGATGGAACTCTTAGGAATTTGTTTAGGATCTTTAAATCCAAGATTGGCCTGAAGGTTCCCTCTTTTTTGGAACTACAAACAGATTTGAGTAAAACCCTTGTCCTTGTTCCAACCGCGGAACTGGATGGATCACTCCCATTAATAAAAGATCTTGTACGCAGCGTAGAAACGCTTCCTTCTTTGTTAGGTTTGTTGACAACCTTGACAGATGAAATCTCCCTCTTGGGGGAGAGGATTTGAAGTCCAGAAGGTATCCCTGAGATATGATCTCTAACGCCCAGGGATCCTGAACATCTCTTGCCCAAGCCTGGGCGAAGAGGGAAAGTCTGCCCCCCACTAGATCCGGTCCCGGATCGGGGGCCCTCAATTCATGCTGTCTTAGGGGCAGCAGCAGGTTTTCTGGCCTGTTTGCCCCTGTTCCAGGACTGGTTAGGTTTCCAGCCTTGTCTGTAGCGAGCAACAGCTCCTTCCTGTTTTGGTGCAGAGGAAGTTGATGCTGCTCCTGCTTTGAAATTACAAAAGGAACGAAAATTGGACTGTCTAGCCTTGGCTTTGGCCTTGTCCTGAGGCAGGGCATGACCTTTACCTCCTGTAATGTCATCAATAATCTCTTTCAAGCCGGGCCCGAATAAGGTCTGCCCTTTGAAAGGAATATTAAGCAATTTAGATTTAGACGTAACATCAGCTGACCAGGATTTTAGCCACAGAGCTCTGCGTGCCTGAATGGCGAATCCTGAATTTTTAGCCGCAAGTTTAGTTAAATGTACTACGGCATCTGAAATAAATGAATTAGCTAACTTAAGGAATTTAAGTTTGTGTGTGATGTCATCTAGTGTGGATGATTGAAGTGTCTCTTCCAGAGACTCAAACCAAAATGCTGCTGCAGCCGTGACAGGCGCAATACATGCAAGAGGTTGCAATATAAACCCTTGTTGAACAAACATTTTCTTAAGGTAACCCTCTAATTTTTTATCCATTGGATCTGAAAAAGCACAGCTATCCTCCACTGGGATAGTGGTACGCTTAGCTAAAGTAGAAACTGCTCCCTCCACCTTAGGGACCATTTGCCATAAGTCCCGTGTGGCGGCGTCTATTGGAAACATTTTTCTGAATATAGGAGGGGGTGAGAAAGGCACACCGGGTCTATCCCACTCCTTAGTAACAATGTCAGTAAGTCTCTTAGGTATAGGAAAAACGTCAGTACTCGTCGGTACCGCAAAATATTTATCCAACCTACACATTTTTTCTGGGATTGCAACTGTGTTACAATCATTCAGAGCCGCTAATACCTCCCCTAGTAACACACGGAGGTTCTCAAGCTTAAATTTAAAATTTGAAATGTCTGAGTCCAGTTTATTTGGATCAGAACCGTCACCCACAGAATGAAGCTCTCCGTCTTCATGTTCTGCAAACTGTGACGCAGTATCAGACATGGCCCTTGCATTATCAGCGCACTCTGTTCTCATCCCAGAGTGATCACGTTTACCTCTTAGTTCTGGTAGTTTAGCCAAAACTTCAGTCATAACAGTAGCCATATCTTGTAATGTGATTTGTAATGGCCGCCCAGATGCACTCGGCGCTACAATATCACGCACCTCCTGAGCGGGAGATGCAGGTACTGACACGTGAGGCGAGTTAGTCGGCATAACTCTCCCCTCGTTGTTTGGTGAAATATGTTCAATTTGTACAGATTGACTATTTTTTAAGTAGCATCAATACATTTAGTACATAAATTTCTATTGGGCTCCACTTTGGCATTAACACATATAGCACAGAGATATTCCTCTGAATCAGACATGTTTAACACACTAGCAAATAAACAGCAACTTGGAAATACTTTTCAAAGTAATTTACAAATAATATGAAAACGAACTGTGCCTTTAAGAAGCACAGAAAAATATTATAACAGATAAAATAATTAAGTTATAGCATCAATCTTTGTCAGAATATACAGTTTTAGCAAAGGATTGTTCCCCTCAGCAAATGAAAACTAACCCAGGCAGCAGAAAAAAAATACACAAATAAACGTTTTTTATATCACAGTCAATACAATCAGCACAGCTCTGCTGTATGATTACTTCCCTCAAAAAAGACTCTTGAGATCCCTGAACTCTGTAGAGATGAACCGGATCATGCAGGAAGAAAATGAACCTCTGACTGAGTTTTTCTGATGCATAGTGAAAGCACCAAAATGGCCCCTCCCCCACACACATAACAGTGAGAGAGATCAGTGAACTGCTCTAATTTAAATCAAAACTATTGCCAAGTGGAAAAAAAGTGCCCAAAACATTTTTTCACCCAGTACCTCAGAGAAAAAAACGTTTTTACATGCCAGCAAAAAAACATTTTACCTCAATAATTAATTGTCATTTAAAACCTATTGCAAGTCCCTGCAAAATAGGTTAAGTCTATGTATACAGTTTAAAAGCCAGAGAAGTACCATTTCCCAGAAAACTGAAGTGTAAAATATACATACATGACAGCCTGATATCAGCTACATCTACTGCATTCAAGGCTGAGTTTACATTATAACGGTATGGCAGGATTTTCTCATCAATTCCATGTCAGAAAATAATAAACTGCTACATACCTCTTTGCAGATTAATCTGCCTGCTGTCCCCTGATCTGAAGTTTACCTCACTCCTCAGATGGCCGAGAAACAGCAATATGATCTTAACTACTCCGGCTAAAATCATAGAAAAACTCAGGTAGATTCTTCTTCAAATTCTACCAGAGAAGGAATAACACACTCCGGTGCTATTATAAAATAACAAACTTTTGATTGAAGATATAAAAACTAAATATATCACCATAGTCCTCTCACACATCCTATCTAGTCGTTGGGTGCAAGAGAATGACTGGAGGTGACGTAGAGGGGAGGAGCTATATAGCAACTCTGCTGGGTGAATCCTCTTGCACTTCCTGTAGGGGAGCAGTTAATATCCCACAAGTAATGATGACCCGTGGACTGATCACACTTAACAGAAGAAATATTGTACTGCTTCCAACCCATCTCTGTGTGAAATACAAGTATAAAGTGAGGATACGTCACATGTGGCAAAGAGATAATTCTCTTCCCATTTGATACCTTCTAATATTTTTAACATTTCTGTGGAGTCTTTTAGAAAACATGGCAATTCTTTGACGTACTTTTGTAAATATATATCAATATATTCTGAGATATTTGAAGTGATGGAATTTATCCCTGATATTATTGGCCTCCCTGGTGGTGATATTAAAGACTTGTGTATCTTTAGGAGGCAGTATAGTAGTGGAATTTTTGGCGTTCTTATATGGAGATAGTTTATTTCTTTTTTATTTAATATTCCTTCCTCACTTGCTTTATCTAGAAGCTCTTTCAATTGTAAGTTAAATTTAGTGGTGGGCTTTGTAGTTATTTTATTATAAGTAGTGTTGTCGCCTAAAATATCTTCACACATGTTTGTTATAGTCTTGTGAGTTTAGGATGACGATGCCCCCCCCCCTTTATCCGCTGCTTTCACCACTATCATTTCATTCTTTTCTAACTCTTTGATGGTATCAAGTTGTTTTTTTGTTAGATTATTTTTTATGTTCTCTATATGCCTAGTTATTAACCTCTCAAATGTTTCAATCGCATGTCCCTTGTCATGTTTTGGATAAAATATTGATTTTTTTTCTTAGATTAGAATGTAAGTATCCTAAAACATTAACAATGCCAGAAGAACTCCTGCAGACCTTCTCAAATTACTATCAGGACCTGTACTCACTTAAAACAATTCTGAGCGTGAGGATTTTTGGAGTAAAATTTCCTACCCGATATTAGCACCTGACTTAGTTGAAAACTCTCAATCTTCCTTTTTCTGAGCTTGAAGTGTCTAGAGCAATTCAAGATCTTTCGCTGAATAAAGCTCCGGGTCCGGATGCCCTTCCTAACGGATTCTACAAGATAGTATCCTCGGTAATTTTGCCACACTTAACCTCACTGTATAATGATATATACACAAAGGGTAACTCCCCCTCCTCCAGCTTTGCTGCTTCATACACTACCCTAATCCTTAAGCAAGGGAAGGATCCCGGTAAGAAGGAATCATATAGGCCTATAGCCTTGTTGAATTCGGATTACAAGATACTTACCTCTATCTTGGCGTTGAGGCTTCAAGCTCTTCTCCCTAGCATTATTCATAAAGATCAGGCAGGCTTTATGTTTAAACAAAATTCTTCAGCTAAAATAAGGGAGGTGTTCCTCACCATAGACTACTTTAAAACCAGGGAGAGATTGGGGAGCGGAGGGGGAGGGGAAATCTAAGATTCAGCAATTATCTCAATTGATGCTGAAAAAGCCTTTGATTCAGTTCACTATGACCTCTTACTATACTCTTCAACGATTTGGCCTCCACTGTAGTTTTCTCAAATTTATTAATAATCTATACAATGTATCTTCCACAAAAATGTTAGTTAATGCTTTGATTTCTTCAGACATCTTGCTTAGAAGAGGAACTTGGCAGGGATGTCCCCTCTCCCCTTTTTAACATTTCCATAGAACCTCTTGCTATCTGTGTTAGACATCACCTTTAAGGGATTAGGATTGGCAAGAAGGAACTAAAAACAGCTCTATATGCTGACGATATTCTCATATATATTACAAATGCGTCCATTAATATTCCTAAACTCCTATCAATTATTGATCAGTTTGGCTCTTTCTCTGGCTACAGGGTGAATACCACAAAATCTGAACTTATGTGGATTAAGCAATCCAATGAATCCCTTGTAAATATGCTATTTAGAGTAGTCTCTGGATCTTTTAGGTACTTGGGTATCGCAATCTCTTCCAACCCGAATACTTGGTTTAGCCTTAACATTCTTCCAACGTTGAATAAAATTAAGGAGTTTGAAAAACTGTCAAAATCTTCCTCTCTCTCTCTCTCTCTCTCTCTCTCTCTCTCTCTCTCTCTCTCTCTCTCTCTCTCTCTCTCAGGCCGTATAGCCCTCTATAAGATGGTCTATCTCCCTAAACTACTATATGTTCTTCAGAATACTCCATTGATCCTTAAGGGAAAAGACGTTCTTATATTTAATACCGCCTTTAGAAATTGTATCTGGCAAAACAAAAACCCCAGAATTTCTTTGTCTAAACTTCCTCTTCCTAGAAAATTTGCGGGGCTAGCCTTACCAGATATCAAGATATACAACTATGCCTTTTTTGGCGCATTTAATTATGGATTGGATCTTTTCAAGAGACTACGTTACTGACAATGAACTTGAGGGAAGTGTAACTTATCCACTCTTGCCCGTAGCAATTATTCATTGCAACTCCAGTTCACTACCTAGAGAGGTGAAAAAAATTATAACTATTTTTAACCCACTCCAGGCTTGGTGGAGAGTCTGTAAACTTCTTGATTTAGATCATAGGGTATCCAAATACATGCCACTATCAGGTAATCCTCAATTTCAAGATGGACTCCAACTATCACCCTTTCAGAGGTGGAATAGCTTAGGTCTAAGTAATGTTTCCCAATTGTTAGATTTTAAAAGGAAATGCATTAAAACCTTTGGTTCCCTTAGGGGGGAGTTTAATCTCTCTCAAAAAAACGTTTTTGCGTACCTACAAGCAAGGCATTTTGCGCTTAATGTAGCAAGTAATTTCGGCTGGAACTGGACCCTGGGGAGTATAGAGAAATGGCTTGTTCTAGTTAAAAATGGATTTATATCAGTTTCCTCTTGCTATCAAGCCTTGAGCTCGCTAAAGGGTACCCTCAACCTGGAAAAGATTGCCTCTAAATGTGCCGCAGTTTTATTATTCAATCCTTAATTCTTGAAATAGCGTGAATAACTCTTTCATCCTCCTCCTGGAGAGAATCTCATATCAAATTACTTCTTATGACTTTCTTAACCCTGAGAAAGCTTCTAGGTGTGGAAATCTCAACTATAACTGCTGCCCTAGATGTTCCTTGCACTCGGCCAATCTTGTACATATGTTCTGGGATTGCCCAAGGATCCAACAATTTTGGCTTAAACTACAGTATTGGCTTAATAAAACGTTAGGGAACTCCCCTCTGATATTAACGGTATTGCATATATTGTACCTTTTGGAAGGACCCGGAGGAACGGCAGGTAAACATTAAAATTGTCAACATGGCCATATTAGCAGCTAGATATCTAATTCTGAAAAAAAGGAAAGGTGACCCCCAGTATCCCAGAGGTTGAAAACTTTCTAAAAAAACAATGTATTCTTGAACAGATGGATACCAATTTAAATGATGAACGTGATGTTTCTGCATTTATTTTTTTTTAAGTGGTCAGTCTTTATTACATCCTTACCTCTGAGTGAAATTGATCACTTAATCTACCCATTCAGAAACTCAGAACTTGTGTTGCTCGGTATGTGGTAACAAGTCTGCTTTTCCCATTCCCTTCCTCCCCCCTTTGCTTTTTTATGTCTTGTTTTTTTTTTTTTGTCTTGTGTTTTTTTTTTGTCTTGTTTTTTTTTTTGTCTTGTGTTTTTTTTTTTGTCTTGTGTTTTTTTTTTGTCTTGTTTTTTTTTTTTGTCTTGTTTTTTTTTTTGTCTTGTTTTTTTGGGTTGAGTTTAATAGGGTGTTTTTTGGGGTTTTTTTTTGTGTTGTCTGCTTATGATTTGTGTTTAATATTATTTTTTGTTTGGCCCAGTCTGGATCTATTATCATAGCCCTCTTGGGCCGGACACGGATATGTTTCTTTATTATATATATGGGCTTTGGCCAAGTGTCTTATGTTGCTGTACTAATAAAATAATAAAATACCCCAACAGAGTATCATACAGATCATTGGAGGTGCAGTTGAGTTCATATAATAGAATTAGTGCAGGTCAATTAAGAGAACCTTCACTGGTTGTTTTGTTTTTCATTTGAGAGGAAGAATATTAGTAGAGGCATTATATTGCACTTTGGCTTAAAACTCAGAAGGAGGCATTTTTGTTAGGTTATAAAATCTTTAGGATATATGTACGTCAGTAAATGTCCTTATCGGTCAGATGTACTTTTCTTTTTTATTTTTTTTATTTCTGTATGGTTCATGGTTAATGCAAACTTTTTATTCTGTTTGTTTCCTTTTTCAGGCACCCTGCGAGGTGCTCCATCCTGTTTTTCTTTATCTACTTGTAATTACATACGCCTAAGTCAAAGTGTATACTCTGTTGGATACTAAATAAAGATTTTTAAAAAGAAAATTACGCCCTATCAGAATCATGAAAGTTTAATTTTGACTAGACTGTCCCTTTAATTCTTTGTAGCCATTGGGAATAGTGTGAGCAGTAGTGAAACCATGTCCATAAAACAGCATGTTGCTTGGATACAGGATGTTTTTCTAGATATCCATGTGTGACAGATCTTTGATACTTAGTTTTATGAGTTTTAAACAAAGTTTGCAGAATCGGGTGCAATGACCAAGTCAAGTTCTGACAGACTAATGCTTTTTAAGCACAATCCCTGAGATAGGGATCAGTTTCTGTCTCTAGTTGGGCTAATAGATAAACGTCTTCGGTGTAGAGGATGATTTATCTTCCTAGCAATCTTCCCTGCCAAGGACATTTTAAAGTTTAACCCAAGATAGCAATCGATCATTATACAAGGCACCTTTGGAGTAAAAGAATATAGTTCATTGCAATGATCACTATTACTGTATTAAACCCACGCCAAAAGTTACTTTGGTAGAGAGATAATTGTAGTTACTAGAAACCAATATGGCACATGTTTGCCTTTAAAGGGATATGAAACCCACGCATTTTCTTTTGTGATGTAGACAGAGCATACCATTTAAAAAAAATAATCTGGTTTACTTATGTTATCAAATTCCTTCATTCCCATTCTATTCTTTGTTAAATAGATAAATAGGTAGGTGTCTGGATCACTACATGGTGGGAAATAGTGCTGCTATCTAGTGCTCTTGCAAATGAATAACATTCTTGAAAAAATGCTGCCATTAAGTGCTCCAGAAACGTGCACGCTCCTGAGCTTTGGTCCCTGCTTTTCAACAAAAGATACTATTTAAAATCACATTCTCTATCTAAATCATGAAATAGATTTTTGGGTTTAATGTCCCTTTAATGCAAGCAAGAGAAACCTCTAAGCAGGAATTGGCTCTTGAAAAATGTTTTTGGTAAAAGAACATGACCTACACACACCTTTGGAAAAATTCCACTTATCGTTAACTAGTGAGATATTGCAGCAGGTGAGTGAGAAATTAGGCACTTTCCTATATGTCACATTGTGTGGGCTGGTAATACTTTATTTGGTTGGTGAATGTGGGAATATTCACTTATATTTGTAAAATGCTCATCATTGTGTTTGATTCAGTTGAATATATACTGTATATTAAAATGTTTTTATTTGCAATAATATTTTTATCACTACTAGAATTATTCATTTTACTGTGTAAGAGACACACTTAAAGGGACAGTATACACTCATTTTCATATAACTACATGTAATAGACACTACTATAAAGAATAAGATGCACAGATACTGATATAAAAATCCAGTATAAAACTGTTTAAAAACTTACTTAGAAGCTCTGTTTACTTCTGTTGAAAAGGTAGCTGGAAAGCCCACTGCAAGTGGGAAATAAGACACTCCCCCTCCCCCTTCTTTTGCATATGAAAAGACCCTTTACACAAACAGGAGCAAGCTAAAGAAGGTAGCTGACAGTATTCTCCTAAAACTTTGGGACTTGGTTAGGAGTCTGAAAATCAGAGCAATGTTATTTAAAAATAAGCAAAACTAAACATTTAAAAAAAAAAAAAAATACTTTATGGGCTTTATAAATAGATCATCTACAAAACATTTATGCAAAGAAAAAATGAGTGTATAATGTCCCTTTAATATGAGCTTAAATCATGTGAATCTCATTTGTCTTCCACCAACAAGCACAGCTGGTAACGTAGATAGGGATGCAACCTCATCCATGTTTTCCTGGACACTTATGAGTTATACATGCTGCAGTGTGTGCAGAGAGGACCATGAATAGTGCTGTTCAGTGTCACTATTTGTGTTTCATGTTTATACCTTCAGACCCTGCAGCATGTATAACTCATAATTGTCCAGGAAAACATGGCTGAGGTGGCAACCCTAAATGTAGAGTAACTAGTTACTGGCACTTGAGTATGTGCAGAAGGCAAATGCATGTGTACACAACCTATTGCCTTATAGGCAGCAGGTCACTTGCACTTTGAACTATGCTAGCTGTGAAAACGTATAAATGCATGTACATTGCAAAATGTTTCTAATTGTATTTGAAATACAAATTTTGTGTCGTTTTTATCAGCAGCAGTTTTTGTGACGCTTTTTTAATATTTTGGTTGCCAGAGTACTGCACGAGATTGCTGTTGCATACAACTCTCTCTCTCTATTGTAACATGGTTCCTGTCCTAAAGTTAAAGGGACACTCAATTAAAATTAAACTTTCATTATTCAGATAGAGCATGCCATTTTAAACAACTTTCCAATTTACTTCCATTAACAAAATGTGCACAGTCTTTATATTTGAACTTTTTGAGTCACCAGCTCCTACTGAGCATGTGCAAAAAGAGTGTATGCATTTGTGAATGGCTGATGGCTGTCACATGGTAGTCACATGGAAGTTCAGACTAAGTGCTATTGCATTGTCTTGTTATCTTGCATTTGTTGATTATGCAAATCTACTGTGTTGACTGGTCCTTTAAGACTTGGTAAACCTAACCCCCAATCTCTAATTGTACCTTAAATGAAGAGTGTCTGCCGCAATATTCTTATAATTAGTGAGAGCTCTAACTGCAACATCCCAGCCTCAAGATTGTGCTTGGCGATCTCATGGCAGCAATACTTTGTTTCTTCCTCCCTTGTAATCTCCTGTATACAGTAATGCACGAAGCATATTGCTAATGGTGCAGCTGCTTTTATTGGTACAGTTTACAGCTGTGCTACATAAAAATAATGGACCACCTAAAGATGATAGGGCATGGGTGGTATATGTGGTCACACAATGTACCCCAAAAAGTTTAACCTTAGGCCCCACCCTTGATCCTATCAGGTATTTGTATCACAACTGAGCAGTCATTTTATCCTCTTGGTTGCCAGTAACATACACTGTAATCCTTTTACAATAATCCAGAAGTGAAATTGTTAAGATGTGATCTGAGCATGTGTAATAAATGTATTCTATAACTTCTCAGATTCTAAATCCTGTTAAACTTTGACCACTAGATTCCTTAGCAGTAGGCACTCCACAGTGAATGGATATAAAGAAAGCATATACTGCTATATTTCTTATGGCACTTACTTGTGCTGACCAAGCTCCTTGGTATTCATCCCACTTTAAATAGCATTATACCATGGCATGACCCTGCCCACTAAATTCATTGATAGTGACAATGTGCTTAAAGTGATGGAAAACTCTCCCTTTTTAAAAAAAATCGATCTAGAATGTTAGTGATATTTTAGATGGAGTTTACTTCAGTTGTAATGAAGATGCGCTATAACTTACTTTTTAATATAGATTTGAAATTCAAATTCCCCGTGCTCCGTCACACACTTCAAGAGTCTTGTGAGCTTATGATTTGAATTGTTGTCCAATCAGGGCTCTCCCCATATGGCACTTTTGTTGTAGCTCTGATTGGAGAAGAGATTAAACTGTTAGCTCACAGAAAAATTTACTTTTGAAGTGAACAGCGGAGCGGGGGGGGGGGGGGGTTGTATTTTGTATCTATATTAAACAGTAAGGTATAGCAATCTATGCAAAATCATGCAAACATATGTTTATAAAGTGCTTTCAGATTAAAAAGATAATTTGAGTTGGTCTCCATGGCATTTAGGCAATCAGATTTTATATTTAGCCACAGATATTTCCTTTACTAATCACTTAACTAATGTGCTTGCATTGGCTAACATATCAGTGTGATACCATTGGGGTAAGCGTTGAAATAATTTTATGAATATGAAGTATTTCTAATTGTCTTTTTGAAGCTATTATTAAGAAATGTTTTCTTGTAATGATTTTCATGTTGTGTTTGCCTGTTTGTTTTTTTTTGTTTTTTTTTTTGCCATGTTGTTTAGTAAGCTTTTTAATTCCATAGATCTTTATTTCCTCGCCAGGAATTCTACTGCGCTCCATCTTATGGCTGTCTGCTCCTGATTTTTCATCCAATCAGACTACTTGGTTATCCCACACAATTTGTATTCTAATAACTGTAAGTTTGTATTGTGCTTCTTAAAAAAAATGCTGATGCATAGTTCCCATTGCTGTTGTAAGCTTTGGTAAAACATTTTCATAGGCTTTAATAGAGATACTTGTTACCACAAGTTTACACAGCCATGGAAACTAGGCCTGAGTTTTTCTAAATGTCCTCATAAATTTCTGCCTATATTTTATTATTAAAGGGACAGAAAACCCCAACATTTTCTTTCATGGGTTGGATATAAAATACAATTTCTCTTGTTAAGTGTGTTCAGTCCACGGGTCATCCATTACTTATGGAATATATTCTCTCCCCAACAGGAAATTGCAAGAGCATCACCCAAGCAGAGCTGCTACATAGCTCCTCCCCTCACATGTCATATTCAGTCATTCTCTTGCAACCTAATAGATGTTGTGAGAGGTCTGTGGTGTTTTTATACTTAGTTTATTCTTCAATCAAAAGTTTGTTATTTTAAAATGACACCGGAGTGTGTTGTTTATTCTCAGGCAGTATTTGGAAGAAGAATCTGCCTGCGTTTTCTATGATCTTAGCGGCAGTAACTAAGATCCACTGGCTGTTCTCGCATATTCTGAGGAGTGGGGTAACTTTCAGAAAGGGAATGGCGTGCGGGGAACCCTGCAAACGAGGTATGTGCAGTAAATTATTTTTCTAAGGAATGGAATTGACTAAGAAAATACTGCTGATACCGATGCAATGTAAGTAAAAGCCTATAATACAGTGAGAGCGACTGTTAGCAGGCTGGTTTAAATATATACAGTAATTTTCTAAGGAATGGAATTGACTGAGAAAATGCTATTAATACTGAAGTGATGTTATAAGCATTAAATGCAGTAGGAAGACTGGTATCAGGCTTATCAATAGAGATACATGCTCCTTAAAAAAGGGATGTTTAAAACGATTCTGCTGGCATGTTTAATCGTTTTGTGGTGTACATTGGTGATAAAACTTGTTGGGGCATAACATTTTTCCACATGGCTGACAATATTTCTGCATAGAAACTGTTAACTGAAACTCCCAATATTGTAATAT
The DNA here is from genome assembly GCF_027579735.1 of Bombina bombina. Lineage (NCBI taxonomy): Eukaryota > Metazoa > Chordata > Amphibia > Anura > Bombinatoridae > Bombina > Bombina bombina. Next base: position 641,265,655 of record NC_069499.1, read on the forward strand.
TGAGTAGGAGGGGCCTATTTTAGCGCTCTTTTGACGCAGTAAAAATTCAGGCTCTGTCTTCCTGCTTCATTCTGCTTGACACGGGTCGTCTCCAGACAGCTTAAGGGACTTCAAAAGTCATTTTGAGGGAGGTAATCAGTCACAGCAGACCTGTGACAGTGGTTTTTTTGACTGTATTAAAAAAAAACGTTTTTTTGCTTATAAAAAACGTTTGGGTTTTAAGGGGTTAATCATCCATTGGCAAATGGGTGCAATGCTCTGCTAACTTAATACATTTACTGTGAAAATTTGATTGCTATAACTCATTGTTATTTCAACTGTGACAGTTTTCTGTGCTTCTTAAAGGCACAGTAGCGTTTTTCTTTATTACTTGTAAAATTATATACAGTGTTTTCCAAGTCTGCTAGTCTTATTGCTAGTCTGTTTAAACATGTCTGACACAGATGAATCTGTTCACTATGTTTAAAGGCCACTGTGGAGCCCCACAGAAACATGTGTACAAAATGTATTGATTTCACTTTAAATAATAAAGGTCAGTCTTTATCTATAAAGGAATTATTACCAGACAACGAGGGGGAAGTTATGCCGACTAACTCTCCTCACGTGTCAGTACCTTCGCCTCCCGCTCAGGGGGCGCGTGATATTGTGGCGCCAAGTGCATCAGGGACGGTCATACAAATCACATTGCAAGACATGGCTAATATTATGAATAATACCCTGACAGAAGTATTATCTAAATTGCCAGAATTAAGAGGCAAGCGCGATCGCTCTGGGGTAAGATTAGAGCGCGCTGGTGTTTCGAGAGCCATGTCCGATACTGCGTCACAGTTTGCAGAACATGAGGACGGAGAGCTTCATTCTGTAGGTGACGGATCTGATCCAGGGAAACCGGATTCAGAGATCTCTAATTTTAAATTTAAGCTTGAGAACCTCCGTGTATTGCTAGGGGAGGTTTTAGCCGGCTCTGAATGACTGTAATTCAGTTGCGATTCCAGAGAAATTATATAGGCTGGATAGATACTATGCAGTACCGGTGTGTACAGACGTTTTTCCTATACCTAAAAGGCTTACAGAAATTATTAGCAAGGAGTGTGATAGACCTGGTGTGCCCTTTTCCCCACCTCCTGTATTCAGAAAAATGTTTCCAATAGACGCCACTACACGGGACTTATGGCAGACGGTCCCTAAGGTGGAGGGAGCAGTTTCTACTTTAGCTAAGCGTACCACTATCCCGGTGGAAGATAGTTGTACTTTTTCGGATTCAATGGATAAAACATTGGAGGGTTACCTTAAGAAAATGTTTGTTCAACAAGGTTTTATCTTACAGCCCCTTGCATGCATTGCGCCTGTCACTGCTGCTGCGGCATTTTGATTTGAGTCTCTAGAAGAGGCCATCCACTCTGCTCCATTGGATGAAATTATGGATAAGCTTAAAGCACTTAAGCTAGCTAATGCATTTGTTTCGGATGCCATTGTACATCTAACTAAACTAACGGCTAAGAATTCCGGTTTTGCCATTCAAGCGCGCATGGTTCCCAAGAAAGAGGGTACCTTCAGGCCAATTTTGGACCTAAAGATTTTAAACAAATTCCTAAGAGTTCCATCATTCAAAATGGAAACTATTCGGACTATCCTACCCATGATCCAAGAGGGTCAGTACATGACCACAGTGGATTTAAAGGATGCCTACCTTCACATACCGATTCACAAAGATCATCATCGGTTCCTCAGATTTGCCTTCCTAGACAGGCATTACCAGTTTGTAGCTCTTCCCTTCGGGTTGGCTACGGCCCCGAGAATCTTTACAAAGGTGCTGGGCTCTCTTGTGGCGGTTCTAAGACCGTGAGGCATAGCGGTGGCTCCGTATCTAGACGACATCCTGATACAGGCGACAAGCTTGCAAATTGCCAAGTCTCATACAGATATAGTTTTGGCATTTCTAAGGTCGCATGGGTGGAAGGTGAACATGGAAAAGAGTTCTCTATCACCACGCACAAGTGTCTCCTTCCTAGGGACTCTGATAGATTCTGTAAAAATGAAAATTTACCTGACGAAGGCCAGGTTATCAAAACTCTTAGATGCTTGCCGGGTCCTTCATTCCATTCCACACCCGTCAGTGGCTCAGTGCATGGAAGTAATCGGCTTAATGGTAGCGGCAATGGACATAGTGCCATTTGCGCGCCTGCATCTCAGACCGCTGCAGTTGTGCATGCTAAGTCAGTGGAATGGGGATTACTCAGATTTGTCCCCTCTACTAAATCTGGATCAAGAGACCAGAGATTCTCTTCTCTGGTGGTTATCTCGGGTCCATCTGTCCAGGGGCATGACTTTTCGCAGGCCAGATTGGACGATTGTGACAACAGATGCCAGCCTCCTAGGCTGGGGCGCAGTCTGGAATTCCCTGAAGGCTCAGGGATCCTGAACTCAGGAGGAGAAACTCCTCCCAATAAATATTCTGGAGCTAAGGGCAATATTCAACGCTCTTCTAGCTTGGCCTCAGCTAGCAACACTGAGGTTCATCAGATTTCAGTCGGACAACATCACGACTGTGGCTTATATCAACCATCAAGGGGGAACCAGGAGCTCCCTAGCGATGTTGGAAGTCTCAAAGATAATTCGCTGGGCAGAGTCTCACTCTTGCCACTTGTCAGCGATCCACATCCCAGGAGTGGAGAACTGGGAGGCGGACTTTCTAAGTCGTCAGACTTTTCATCCGGGGGAGTGGGAACTCCATCCGGAGGTATTTGCTCAACTGGTCCATCGTTGGGGCAAACCAGATCTGGATCTCATGGCGTCTCGCCAGAATGCCAAACTTCCTCTTTACGGTTCGAGGTCCAGGGACCCGGGAGCGAAGCTGATAGATGCTCTAGCAGCTCCTTGGTTCTTCAGCATGGCTTATGTGTTTCCACCGTTTCCTCTGCTCCCTTGACTGATTGCCAAGATCAAACAGGAGAGAGCATCGGTGATTCTGTTAGCGCCTGCGTGGCCACGCAGGACCTGGTATGCAGACCTAGTGGTCATGTCGTCCTGTCCTCCATGGACTCTACCTTTTGAGGAAAGACCTTCTAATACAAGGTCCTTTCATTCATCCAAATCTAATTTCTCTGAGACTGACTGCGTGGAGATTGAACGCTTGATCCTATCAAAGCGTGGTTTCTCCGAGTCAGTTATTGATACTTTGATACAGGCACGAAAGCCTGTTACCAGAAAAATCTACCATAAGATATGGCGTAAATACCTGTATTGGTGCGAATCCAAGAGTTACTCGTGGAGTAAGGTTAGGATTCCAAGGATATTGTCTTTTCTCCAAGAGGGTTTGGAAAAAGGCTTATCAGCTAGTTCTTTAAAGGGACAGATTTCTGCTCTGTCTATTCTTTTGCACAAGCGTCTGGCAGAAGTTCCAGACGTCCAGGCCTTTTGTCAAGCGTTAGCTAGGATTAAGCCTGTGTTTAAAACTGTTGCTCCTCCGTGGAGCTTAACCCCTTAATGACCACAATGTACCCTGTATGTCACTGGTCGTTTAAGGGTTATTTCAGGGCATAATAGCACAAGTCTAGCAAGAACACGCTATTAATGCCCTCCCTCCAGCAGGTTTTGTGGAATAGAGCAGTCTCAACGCTGGTGGCAAGACCGCACTATAAAACAAACAAGTCCCAAAAAAAGGCCAGCGACATACAGGGTACGTCGCTGGTCCTTAAGGGGTTAAACTTGGTTCTTAAAGTTCTTCAAGGAGTTCCGTTTGAACCCCTTCATTCCGTTGATATTAAACTTTTATCTTGGAAAGTTCTATTTTTGATGGCTATTTCCTCGGCTCGAAGAGTCTCGGAATTGTCTGCCTTACACTGTGATTCTCCTTATCTGATTTTCCATTCAGACAAGGTAGTTCTGCGTACTAAACCTGGGTTTTTACCTAAGGTAGTCTCTAACAGGAATATCAATCAGGAGATTGTTGTTCCGTCATTATGTCCTAATCCTTCTTCAAGGAAGGAACGACTTTTGCATACTCTGGATGTAGTCCGTGCCCTGAAATTCTATTTACAGGCAACTAAAGATTTTCGTCAAACTTCTTCCCTGTTTGTCGTTTACTCTGGACAGAGGAGAGGTCAAAAAGCTTCGGCAACCTCTCTCTCTCCTTTTGGCTTCGTAGCATAATACGTTTAGCCTATGAGACTGCTGGACAGCAGCCCCCTGAAAGAATTACAGCTCATTCCACTAGAGCTGTGGCTTCCACCTGGGCCTTTAAGAATGAGGCCTCTGTTGAACAGATTTGCAAGGCTGCGAATTGGTCTTCCCTTCACACTTTTTCAAAATTTTACAAATTTGACACTTTTGCTTCTTCGGAGGCTGTTTTTGGGAGAAAGGTTCTACAGGCAGTGGTTCCTTCTGTTTAATGTTCCTGCCTTGTCCCTCCCATCATCCGTGTACTTGGCTTTGGTATTGATGACCCGTGGACTGAACACACTTAACAAGAGAAAACATAATTTATGCTTACCTGATAAATTTATTTCTCTTGTAGTGTGTTCAGTCCACGGCCCGCCCTGTCTTTTTAAGGCAGATCTAAATTTTATTTAATACTTCAGTCACCACTGCACCCTATGGTTCCTCCTTTCTCGTCTTGTTTTGGTTGAATGACTGAATATGACATGTGAGGGGAGGAGCTATGTAGCAGCTCTGCTTGGGTGATCCTCTTGCAATTTCCTGTTGGGGAGAGAATATATTCCATAAGTAATGGATGACCCGTGGACTGAACACACTACAAGAGAAATAAATTTATCAGGTAAGCATAAATTATGTTTTTAAACTACTTTCTAATTTACTTCTATTATCAAATTTGCTTCATTCATGTATCACTTGCTGAAGGAACAGCTTTGAACTACTGGCAGCTAGTTGAACACACCTAGTTAGCCAATCACAAAAGACAAATGTCTGCAGACACCAATCAGCAGCTAACTCCCACTATTGCTGTATATGTGCGTATTATTTTTCAACAAGGGATACCAAGAGAATGAAGCACATTTGAAAATAGAAGTTAATTTAAAAGTGTTTTAAAATTCATTTCTCTATCTAAATTATGCAAGTTTAATTTTGACTTTCCTATCCCTTTAAATTGTAGTGGAATCCTATGCTCCTTTCTTCTTCTCATGATTTATATGTAATCTCTCTCCCCTCCACAGGCCTGGATTCATTACTTCTGTTCTGTGCAATTTTGGTCAATGTTCTGTTATTCTCTGGAGGTAGCTCAGCTATTCAGTCCCTCTCCCCCAGATAGGTAATGGACAGTTAATTAGGCATTAGGGGAGTAATTACTTGAAGCATATTTTTCTTGATGGCTTTTTTTTACTGGTTTAGCTATAAAACACACAATTTGTTCTTAGTCTTTGGCCTTTTCTGTGCATGTGTTTTATAGGCCAAACCAGTCAAAAGCAATCCAGTAGGAAGCACAACAGCATTATTTATTGTTTCCTTGGTCTGTGTAAGATAATTAATTTCAGCTTTTCTTAAATGTTGGTTATATTCTCATATCTATACCTGTATCCACAGTTGTCTTGTTGGAAGAAGGGGTCACATGTGCACCATTCTAATAGTTTTTAAATTCTATGAGTAATTCTCATCTTGTCAAACCTTGTGTTATGCACCTTGGTGATAGATCTTGATCTCACTGTGCCTTTTGTGGGCTGGTGTGTCAAAACTATATTTATAGATGTTGGATTACTTTGTTGTTTTTCCCCCCTCAGGTTGAGAAGACTTTATTCATTCCTTTGTTGGGGTATACCTGGCCTCTTGTGGCTTCATGGAGTTTTGACACTTTTGATTCCCATGGGCAGGTAACAAACACACACAGAAAAAAGAAATGTGTGTGTAAGATTAACGCGTTCTAATCTTCTCTCTTCTGTTTTGGTAATTCTGTCCATTTATAGTTTCTATTTCTCAAAATATTTTAATATAAATATACTGTGGGCATTTTATGTGGCAAATAATTTTAGTAAACATTTAAAATAATGAATGCAAAAGAAACAATGCAGCCACTTGCCAAACAATAAAACAAAAAAGACAAGTCATTTTAAGTAGCATATTATTTAATATTACATGTTTTTTCTTATGATTTCTGTAAAGAAAAAGTTTATCTGTTTTTAAAAGGTAACCATATTATTGTTATATTACCTTTTTGTGCTATTTTTAGATCACTGTTTGCACTCATATATAGCTTGGCAGTTAGTTTCTCCAACCTCTGGGTGTGAGGTACAAACTGGCCCCATAAACGAATATTCAGTGACTTTAATGGTGCAATATTGCATCACTGTCACTTGTGGTTAAAGGTATATGAGTGCTCCTTTAATAAAAACAAATATTTTAAATCAAAGTAAACATAAAAAGAAACTGATTGTGTTAAAAAACAACAAACAAGCTTATATACTGTGTGTGTATATGTATATATGTGTGATGTCTTACTGAGGTTCTGTAAGAGAAGTAGTATTTTGTAGGTCCACAACTGCTGAGATATATGTATATGTTTTGTTTTGTTGCACAGAGAACGAAGGAAGTGTACATCAATTACTAAGTTATAGTAATGTGCAAACCTATAGGTCCTCAATGCAAAGTTACTTGAAAGTTTGTAGTTGTAAATTAACCTATTGCTGCCACCTGTGGGTAACCACTGAATAATTGCAGCAGGTCAATTATAGTAGAACAAACTGGTAAGGTGTTTATATAGAATGTATCAATATTCACAAGTTGCAACTTTCGATATCTAGTCAGGCTAGAACAAAAGTTACTGATTGTAGATAATAGCAAAGACTGGCGTATGAGACTGTAATTAAATGGCAGACAGCAAATGGCAAAACAAGTACCTTCTCAAGATCTGACAGAGAGATGATCAGCTGTAGAAGCGGTAGCCGACTGGAAGCGAGATCAGGAGGAAGGTAGCTGCAGTGTCACAACAACCGCAGATATGTCTGAGACGAGTGAGTAACAGACAAGCAGCAGCAGGCAAGATGTCAGGAGCGACTGAGCAGCTGAGAAGCGGCAGCCGGTTGGCGTGTGACGTCACCGCAAGTTGCTGTGAGGATCCGGACAGGAAATCAGCTGAGGTACAATGCGTGTAAACTCTTAGGAGAGCGTGATACAGGCAGGAGTGCTAGTAGAAACGGCTAGCTCTGATTCAATAGTAGGAGGTTGAATCAATACCAAGCACTTTGGTAATAGTGCTTGTGCTTTAAATAGGGAAGCTCGATGGAAATCCTTAAAGGGGCAGGCAATGTCACCATGAGAAATATATATATATACACACACAGTTGTATGCAAAAGTTCAGGCACCACTGACAATTTCCATGATTTTCATTTATAGATAACTGGGTGTTTGGATCAGCAATTTCATTTTGATCTATCAAATAACTGAAGGACACAGTAATATTTCAGTAGTGAAATGAGGTTTATTGGATTAACAGAAAACGTGCAATATGCATCAAAATGAAATTAGACAGGTGCAAAAATTTGGGCACCCATGTGATTTTGTTGATTTGAATACCTGTAACTACCTATCACTGATTAATTGTAACACGCAATTGGTTTGGTGAACTTCATAGACAGGTGCATCCAATCATGAGAAAAGGTATTTAAGGTTGTCAATTGCAATTTGTTGTTCTCTTTGACTCTCCTCTGAAGAGTGGCAACATGGAGGCCTCAAAATAACTCTCAAATGACCTGAAAACAACAATTGTTCAACATTATGGTTTAGGGGAAGGCTACAAAAAGCGATCACAGAGATTTAAACTGTCAGTGTGTCCACTGTGAGGAACATAGTGAGGAAATGGGAGACCACAGGCACAGTTCTTGTCAAGGCCAGAAGTGGCAGGACAAATAAAATATCGGAGAGGCAAAGGATGGTGAGAACGGTCAAAAACAGCCCACAGACCACCTCCAAAGACATCTTGCTGCAGATGGTATCACTGTGCATTGTTCAACAATTCAGCGCACTTTGCACAAGGAGAAGCTGTATGGGAAGTGATGCGGAAGAAGCCTTTTCTGCACACACGCCACAAACAGAGTCGCTTGAGGTATGCAAACGCAAATTTGGACAAGCCAGCTTCATTTTGGAAGAAGGTGCTGTGGACTGATGAAACAAAGATTGAGTTATTTGGTCATAACAAGGGGTGTTACGCATAGCGGTAAAAGAACACAGCGTTCCAAGACAAACACTTGCTACCCACAGTAAAATTTGGATGTTCCATCATGCTGTGTGGCCAGTGCCAGTACTGGGAATCTTGTTAATGTTGAGGGTCGCATGGATTCCACTTAATATCAGCAGGAATCGGTCACAAAGTTGAAGTTACGTCGGGGCTGGATATTTCAACAAGACAACGACCCAAAACACTGCTTAAAATCTACTCTGGCATTTATGCAGACTAACAAGTACAATGTTCTGGAATGGCCATCCCTGTCCCCAGACCTGAATATCATTGAAAATCTGTGGGGTGATTTAAAGCGGGCTGCCTATGCTCGGCAACCATCAAACCTAACTGAACTGGAGATGTTTTGCAAGGAGGAATGGTCCAAAATAACTTCATCCAGAATCCAGACACTCATTACAGGCTATAGTAATGGTCTAGAGGCTGTTATTTCTGCTAAAGGAGGCTCTACTAAATATTGATGCAATATTTCTGTGGGGGTGCCCAAATTTATGCACCTGTCTAATTTCGTTTTGATGCATATTGCACATTTTCTGTTAATCTAATAAACCTCATTGCACTACTGAAATATTACAGTGTCCTTCAGTTATTTGATAGATCAAAATGAAATTGCTGATCCAAACACCCAATTATTTATAAATGAAAATCATGGAAATTGTCAGGGGTGCCCAAACTTTTGCATTATATTGTGTATATTATTTATACCGGAGGGTGGGGTAGCGTACTGGAGTGGATGGAGGGGCGAGTGGGGGACGACAGGGACCACATTGTGGCTCTTGCCGTTCCCCTCTGTCTTTCAGCCTGAGACCTGCATGTTGTGTGGCGGTGGTTAACTATACACATGGGGACAGCCTAGGTACTCTCATCTCTAGCTGCAGTACATAACAGTGGTACTAAGATATAAGAGCAGTTGAATGTAATGAAATAAAGTTAATATGTAACATATGGCTATCAAATATATGTCTGATACACACATGTAACTATAGGTGTGAACCAATATGTAAGTGCATTATGTAGACTAAGGTAGAGAATTATGCACATAGTGAGTCATTGGGACACGGGTCGATGTGTTATAGCTCATAGTGCATATTTAAGTCACATGGTATGGGGCTGACTAAGGTTCCAAAGTATAGATAGGTCTTTTTTTTGTATCACTATGTTTGTAGTTAAATCACCCTGTTTGTAAGAGTGAAATTGTAAGGTACCTGTTCAGGTTATGATCCAAAGAACACTACATGACATGCTTAACATTGTAACACGAGCGATGCGTAATGACCGGAAGTGATGTAACTTCCGGTAGCGGTCGCAGGATACGTAAACGTAGGAGGACACGGAGGTAGGCATCAACTATGTGAGCGTGGTCCATTACGAGTAGCATGACCCCATTGACACATTGATTAGACCACAGTAAGGCTCCATATTTTGATTAATATGTTAATTAGAAGTAAGGCACAGAGAATGTTAGTTACGGCATACCGGAAGTGGTTGTGTAACTTCAGGTTGTGGATAAACACACATTATTTTGGAGTACACTTTGGTTCCCGATTGTTATATGTGATGAGAATGTTACAACATGTTAAGGACACGATGAAGAGACACAGTATGTGGGCAGTTTCTTTCTTGTATTTTACATTATTTTCAAGGCACTTGGTTACTATATGTACACTTGAATATATTGTTAAGCACTTCCGGGTCATGCAAGTTAAACCGGAAGTAGTGTGTTTCTGGCGCTCTTTCTGAACAGGAAGTGGGAGGTGTGTTTGTAGTTGTTTGCTTATTTAACCTTTTAAAGCCGTTATGACGTTCTATTCCGTCATAATTAGACTGGGCTTTAAAGCCGTTATGACGGAATAGAACGTCATAACTAACGGCTGTCCTGAAGCCTTCTGTGCAGTCAGGACTTGATCGCGGTCTTGGGGGCGTTCCTAAGGTTGTAGGGAGGCCCCCCAGACACGATCCAATAATTGAAATCTCGCGATCGTGTGCACAATCGCGTGGTTTCAATTTGTCTACATCGGAACAGTTGTTCCGATGTAGGCACTTTAGCCCAGGCTCGAAAGGGTTAAGGTGCAGTGTGCTTGTACACTTTATGTTCTGAGGAAGGGGAGGTTTACTCCCCGAAACGTCAATACATTTTGACCCCTGTTTTTGAAAAAATCCTGGCTGGTTTTCTGTTTTTTTTTTTTTGTTTTTTTTTTTTTTAAGATTGTTTACTACACAGAACCTTCAGGTGGTTGGCTCATGAACTGAAAGAGATTATTTCAGACATCACTGGAGGGAAAGGCCATGCCCTCCCTCAGGATAAAACAAATAAAATGAGGCCCAAACAAAATAATTTTTGTTCCTTTCGGAACTTCAAGAGTGGTCCCGCTTCAGCTTCCCCTGCTACAAAGCAAGAGGGAAATTTTGCCCAATCCAAGTCAGTCTGGAGACCTAACCAGGCTTGGAACAAGGGTAAACAGGCCAAGTAGCCTGCAGCTGCCTCTAAGACAGCATAAAGGGGTAGCCCCCGATCCGGGACCGGATCTAGTAGGGGGCAGACTCTCTCTCTTCGCTCAGGCTTGGGCAAGAGATGTAAACGATTCCTGGGTTTTAGAAATTGTGTCCCAGGGATATCTTCTGGACTTCAAAGACCCCCCCCCCCCCCCCAGGGAGAGATTTCACATTTCTCAATTGTCTGCAAACCAGACAAAGAGAGGCGTTCTTACGCTGTGTAGAAGACCTACATACCATGGAAGTGATCCGCCCAGTTCCAAAGTCGGAACATGGGCTAGGGTTTTACTCAAACCTGTTTGTGGTTCCCAAAAAAGAGGGAACTTTCAGACCAATCTTGGATCTCAAAATTCTAAACAAATTCCTCAGAGTACCATCATTGAAGATGGAGACTATTCTGACTATTCTACTGTTGATCCAGGAGGGTCAATATATGACTACCGTGGACTTAAAGGATGCGTATCTACACATCCCTATTCACAGAGATCATCACCAATTCCTCAGATTCGCCTTTATGGACAGGCATTACCAGTTTGTGGCCCTTCCCTTCGGGTTGGCCTCGGCTACCAGAATTTTCACAAAGGTGCTAGGGTCCCTTTTGGTGGTTCTAAGACCGCGGGGCATAGCAGTGGCGCCTTATCTAGACGACATCTTAATTCAGGCGTCGACTTTCCAGCTAGCCAAGTCTCACACGGACATAGTGTTGACTTTTTTGAGATCTCACGGGTGGAAAGTGAACATAAAAAAGAGTTCTCTCTTCCCTCTCACAAGAGTTTTCTTCCTAGGGACTCTGATAGACTCGGTAGAAATGAAAATATTTCTGACGGAGGTCAGAAAATCAAAACTCTTAACCACTTGCCGAGCTCTTCATTCCATTCCTCGGCCATCAGTGGCTCAGTGTATGGAGGTAATCGGACTCATGGTAGCGGCAAAGGACATAGTTCCTTTTGCCCGCCTACACATCAGACCACTGCAACTATGCATGCTCAAACAGTGGAATGGGGATTATGCAGATTTATCTCCTCAACTGCATCTGGACCAGGAGACCAGAGATTCTCTTCTCTGGTGGTTGTCTCAGGACCACTTGTCTCAGGGAATGTTTCCGCAGGCCAGAGTGGCTCATTGTAACGACAGATGCCAGCCTGCTAGGCTGGGGTGCAGTCTGGAACTCCCTGAAAGCACAGGGCTTATGGTCTCGGGAGGAAACTCTCCTCCCGATAAACATTCTAGAACTGAGAGCGATATTCAATGCGCTTCAGGCGTGGCCTCAGCTAGCCACGGCCAAATTCATCAGATTTCGGTCGGACAACATCACAACTGTAGCTTATATCAATCATCAAGGAGGAACACTGAGTTCTCTAGCGATGATGGAGGTAACCAAAATAATCTGATGGGCGGAGGATCACTCTTGCCATCTCTCAGCAATCCATATCCCAGGGGTAGAGAACTGTGAGGCAGATTTCCTAAGTCGTCAGACTTTTCATCCGGGGGAGTGGGAGCTCCATCAGGAGCTATTTGCCCAGCTGACTCAGCTATGGGGCACACCAGAATTGGATCTGATGGCGTCCCATCAGAACGCCAAACTTCCTCATTACGGGTTCAGGTTCCGGGATCCCCAGGCGGTACTGATAGATGCTCTAGCAGTGCCCTGGTCCTTCAATCTGGCCTATGTATTTCCACCGTTTCCTGCTTGATTCTGGCAACCAGACGTGGGAGGAGAGGAGAGAGCTTCGGTGATTCTGATAGCACCTGCGTGGCCACGCAGGACTTGGTATGCAGACCTAGTGGACATGTCATCTGTTCCACCGTGGACTCTGCCAATGAGGCAGGACCTTCTAATCCAAGGTCCATTCAAGCATCCAAATCTAATTTCTCTGCGCCTGACTGCTTGGAGATTGAACGCCTGATTCTATCAAAGCGTGGTTTCTCTGAGTCGGTCATTGATACCCTGATTCAAGCTAGAAAGCCTGTCACCAGGAAAATCTATCATAAGATTTGGCGCAAATATCTTTATTGGTGTGAATCATCGAGTAAGATTAGGATTCCTAGAATATTGTCTTTTCTCCAAGAAGGATTGGAGAAGGGATTATCAGCTAGTTCCTTAAAAGGACAGATATCTGCTTTGTCTATTCTTTTACACAAACGTCTGGCAGATGTACCAGACGTTCAACTGTTTAGTCAGGCCTTAGTCAGGATCAAGCCTGTATTTAAACCTGTTGCTCCGCCATGGAGCCTAAACTTAATTCTGAAAGTTCTTCAAGAGGTTCGGTTTGAACCTATGCATTCCATAGATATTAAGCTTCTATCTTGGAAAGTTTTTTGTTTTTAGTAGCTATCTCTTCGGATCGAAGAGTTTCTGAGTTATATGCTTTACAGTGTGACTCACCTTACCTTGTTTTCCATGCAGATAAGGTGGTTTTGCATACCAAACCTGGATTCCTTCCTAAGGTTGTTTCTTATAGGAATATCAATCAGGAAATTGTTGTTCCTTCAATGTGTCCTAATCCTTCATCAAAGAAGGAACGTCTGTTGCACAATCTTGATGTGGTTCGTGCTTTAAAGTTCTACTTACAAGCAACTAAAGATTTCCGTCAAACATCTTTATTGTTTGTTGTTTACTCTGGTAAGCGGAGAGGTCAAAAGGCTACGGCTACCTCTTTCTTTTTGGCTGAAAAGCATCATCCGTTTGGCTTATGAGACTGCTGGCCATCAGCCTCCTGAAAGAAGTACTGCTCATTCTACTAGAGCAGTGGCTTCCACATGGGCTTTTAAAAATGAGGCTTCTGTTGAACAGATTTGTAAGGCGGCGACTTGGTCTTCGCTTCATACTTTTTCCAAATTTTACAAATTCGATACTTTCGTTCTATTTTTGGGAGAAAGGTTCTACAAGCAGTGGTGCCTTCCGTTTAAGGTACCTGTCTTGTCCCTCCCTTCATCCGTGTCCTAAAGCTTTGGTATTGGTATCCCACAAGTATGGATAAATCCGTGGACTCGATACATCTTAAAAGAGAAAACAGAATTTATTCTTACCTGATAAATTTCTTTCTCTTGTGATGTATCGAGTCCACGGCCCGCCCTGTCTGCTTAAGACAGGTAGTACATTTTTATTTTAAAATCTTAAGTCACCTCTGCACCCTATAGTTTCTCCTTTTTCTTCCTAGCCTTTGGTTGAATGACTGGGGGGGTGGAGCTAAGGGAGGAGCTATATAGACAGCTCTGCTGTGGGTGCTCTCTTTGCCACTTCCGGTTAGGAAGGAGAATATCCCACAAGTATGGATGAATCCGTGTACTCGATACATCACAAGAGAAAGAAATTTATCAGGTAAGCATAAATTCTGTTTTTTAACTGCTGCAAAAAAATTGCCTGCAAAACACATCAAGAGTCAACTATTCTTTTTAAATAAAATTGGGATCTAAGTCACACAATAGGGCCATATTCTGCTTAGCCAGTCACCAACTTACAAGGTGCCCCAATATAGACTGGTCCTAACACTACAGTCCTTTGCCTCAGAGGGCTGAATCATTCCTGCTTTTACTCTTCATAATAGAATGAGACTCACTGGCTTAAAGGGACAGTATACACTCATTTTCATATAACTGCATGTAATAGACACTACTATAAATAATAAGATGCACAGATACTAATATAAAAATCCAGTATAAAACTATTTAAACACTTACTTAGAAGCTCCTGGTTTAGCTCTGTGTAAATGGTAGTTGGAAAGCCCACTGCAAGTGGGGAAATAAGACACTCCCCCTTCTTTTGCATATGAAAAGACCATTTACACAAACAGGAGCAAGTTGAAGAAGGTAGCTGACAGTATTCTCATAAAACTTTGGGGCTTGGTTAGGAGTCTGAAAATCAGAGCAATGTTATTTAAAAATAAGCAAAACTATTTATTTTTTAAAAAAAAACAACAACTTTATGGACTATATAAATAGATCATCTACAAAACATTTATGCAAAGAAAAAAAATAGTGTATAATGTCCCTTTAATATATAGATATAGATATAGATATAGAAAAACTAATCCTCCCTCCGGGGTCAGCCACCTGGGTGCAGCATTGAAATCAATAGTAAATGCAAAGATGATGCACTCTCAGGATTTTCACAATTCAGTGTCAAATTTATTAGATGACGTTTCAGATCTACATTAGACCTTTCATCAGATCTTGCACATGCTTATTAGTAGCTGGTGCCCTAAAAAGTGTGCATGTAACTCTGCCTCTGCTTCACTGATCATGTCTGAACTGAATTATAAAATATTAGCCCGCTGGTACCTAACACCTCATCTCCGCAATATCTATCTGACTGCCTCTTCGAGCTGCTGGAGATGGTGTGGAGACATAGGGACTATGACCCATATTTGGTGGACTTGCCCGCACATTACCGGTTTTTGATTAGAGCAGAGTATAAAACAAATCTTAGGTACGAGTATAGCTCTTAACCCTTATATCATCCTCCTTGATAATATCACGCCCCTTCATTGTGTATACCGCAAAAAATTATTTCAGATAATGTTGGCTTGTGCAAAAAGGTTAATCCCAAGATTATGGAAGACTCAAAAGATCCCCACTTTTGCACAATGGATATCAGAGGTACATTCTTACCCTTGAAAAAATGCATTATTATAACATAGGCAAATGCGACTTTATTAATGACATTCTCTTTTTGTGGGAACAAAGGTTTTAGGACACTATATAATACAACTGGAGTTTTTGACAGCCAGTGGATGAGTGATTTCACTCACCAATTGTTTTATTATACTATTTATTTCTCCAGGTCAAGATGTATATGGATGTACCTGGGAACTATATTACTATAATATGACACAAATAGTATGGGATGTCTTTTCTTTCCTACTTCTCTTTCCGTTTCCCTTCTCCTCCCCCCTCTCCTTCCCTTTTTCCCTCGCCTAACAATTTTTTACCAGTTTTTATCCTCCTTTTATTTTATTTCCTTTATAACCGAATTCTGTTGCCTAAAAAAAAAATAAAAAAAAATGGAACAGGTTTATTTCACAATACACTTGTGAATTATTTTTGCATAGTGACATGTTAACTTGTATTGTATGTTGTATTGATTTGAAACTTATCAACCCAATAAAAATAATTAAACTGAAAAAAAGTGTGCATGTAAAAAGACTGCAATATTTGATAATGGAAGTAAATTAGAAAGTTTTATCTCTTTATCTTTATTTTTTTTTATTTTTTCTATCTGAATCATGAAAGTTTAATTTTGGCTTTAGTGTCTCTTTAAAATGTTTGTTAACTTTACTTGTTTTAAAATCAGGTCCAGAATCGAAACAATATGTTACAGGCACTTTAAAATTACTTCTAAGAAAGATGCGCTTTAACGTTTGAATCTAGCCGTGCCATTCTAATATTCTTCGGCCGCCCACTTCAAAACCGTTTGTTTTTTACAAGATAAAAAAAAAACTGTTGTTCAATCAGCAGTACAAAAAAGTTCCGAATGGCTAGATCACCGATTGGAGAACAGTACAAACCTTTAGCTCATAAAAAAAAAATAATAATTTAAAGTCTTAGCTGTATGTTCTTCTAAGCACCTATTACCATATTTAAAACACATATTTGTGCGCTATTGGCTATAACATAATGACATCACTGACAGCCAGTTTATTTAAGGTGGACATATTGTTATTTACAACTAACTGAGGGACTAACAGGACTTGGCAAATTTAGATTAATTTATCTAATTTTATATAATATCAATCAATGGAAGTAACTCAGCATGTACATCAAAACATGTTGTTCTTCCTTTTAAGTCTAATTAAATAATTTATTTTTATTTATTTTATCTTCATCTTTATTTTATTGCTTCATATTGTTTTGCCACTAATGTAATTCACACATCAAAAAATCAATAATTGCCAATATACAAAATGTTTTAATGTATGTTTCCTCTTAAAACTAAGTAACTTATGTCTTTTGGTTACATTATGATAGAATAATAAAAGGACATTCTTATTGTGCTGTAAGTATAGTGATCTAGTACTTTACTTCAAATATTAATGCAGATATCTTAATGTGGCTTTCGTTTTTACTCTGAGCAAGTGCTGTGTTTAAAATACTGGTGCACGGTGTATACTTAAATGCACTTTTGAAACCGTTATAGCTTTTATAAGGATCATTTTTGCTAATACATGTATATTACAAAAATTCTTCTATTTAAAACTGAAATGCATCCATGTGGATTCCAATATTGTCTGGAATGTCCCTTTTTAAAGGGCTGAACCAAAGGGTTAGAAAGGGAGCATGCATTTATGTTAGACAGGTGTTCCCATATCCACAACCTTTGTTTTTGTTATGTGAAAAGTATTCATTTGTAATTGTGCTTTAGAAATCGTTTTGAACTGATACATATTCGCAATCTTTGCAGGTGATGGTATGACATCTTAAGATCCCATTATACTCTGTGTCCTTAAATTAATGGGGGAGAACAGAAGACTCCTTTTCTTAAAAGAACACCACCATCCCTCCCTTGCTATGTCCCTTAGGTCATCTACAAATAACAATGGGAGGTGCTTTTTTACAATACCACAAATTTGATAATATTGATCCTATAGGCGGTGGCAAAGAAACGGCCAAGAGCTTACGGCTGAGAAATGCGTTGCATAGCTCAATAAAATTATGTTTATATTATACTCGGATGTTTTTAATCTTGTCCTGAACGTCAACGTTTACAATACCAGAATGGTCAGTCTGTGGGTTTTTACATACCGCTAGTTTCAGCATCAGAGAAGCCATTCGGAGGTTTCAAGCTCTCTGCAGCCGACACGATATCCGGATCCGGAGGTTCTGTCTTGCTCCTTTTGGAGGATAATACGGATAAGAGAGTATCGCTTGTGGACTTCCAATCTGTTTCACTCTGCCATCACTAAGTTATCGCCCTTCCAGCGTACTGACTGCTGTTAAAGGTCAGCGTGATCGTTTGCACTTTTTTCACAAAGTGCCATCACACTTGTGAGTACCTGTTCAGGATATGATGCATATGCTTCACATCTAGTTGAAAATACTATACCATGAGGAGCTTTCTTTTTGTTTTTACTTCTCCTTGGCAGTGCCTTATTTTGGAGGAGCAGATTGGGTTGGCACCCAAGCTCTGTTGGGGTGGGTGACTCCCCCCTTTTTCTTTCCATTCCCTGAGGGCTTGTGGTTGGGGTCTTTCTGCCCCCCCTGTCTATCAGATATGTCTGTCGCTTGGGCTGGTCCGGTGTTGGAGCAGGATCTGAGATCTGTTGCTCTGCTAAATTCGTCCTCGGAGCATTTGCTGTACGGTAAGCCTCTTGAGGTTTCTCCTTTCTCCATATTCAAGAAGGAAGGACTGGCGGCTCTTAGCATGCAACGTTATCCGCTGTTTAGTGGATACTTGGCAATCTAAAGAATCCTATCTTCAGCTGCTTCTGCTTGCCTGGCAAGTATTTAAGTTTCAGAGTCATTTTTAGATGACTGCAGCTTGCAGTGTTTTTGCTTCAGGTGTTGTTCGTCAGACCTATCTGAGCTTGCTGCACAAGGTTTCGTTTCTGAATATTTCGGTATTCTGAGCTACCTTTTTGCGACTTGGGGGACCTTATTATTATTATTATTATTATCGGTTATTTGTAGAGCGCCAACAGATTCCGCAGCGCTATAAACAGAGGGAGTACAAAACAATTATAGGGTAGAGGGCCCTGCCAAGAGTTGCACTGTTGTAGTCAGCTCTTAAGAAGGTGATCTACAAACAGCTGGACTTTTAGGCTTACATGCTAAGGGAGTTCAGGGGATTGCAGTGGAGGAGAGGAACTGGTATTAGAAAAGGTTAGCGTAGGTTGTATGCGTCCCTGAACAGTAAAGTCTTTAGGGAGCTCTTGAAGCTTTTAAAAATAGAAGAGAGTCTTGTGGAGTGAGGCAGAGAGTTCCACAAGATGGGAGCCAGTCTGCAGAAGTCCTGTAAACGGGAGTGTGATGAGGTGACGAGAGGAGGAGAGTAGGAGGTCATGAGCAGAGCCAAGGGGACGGGAGGGAGAGTATCTGGAGACAAGGTCTGAGATGTAGGGGGGAGCAGTGCAGTTGAGGGCTTTGTATGTTAGAGTGAGAGTTTTGTGTTTGATCCTAGAGGCAAGAGGAAGCCAGTGAAGGGATTGTCAGAGAGGCGCAGCAGATGAAGTGACGTGTAAGGAAGATGAGTCTGGCAGAGGCATTCATTATGGATTGTAAAGGAGCTAGGCGGCAGGTGGGGAGACCAGAGAGGACAGAGTTGCAGTAATCAAGGCGGGAAAGAATGAGAGAGTGGATTAAAATCTTAGTTGTGTCTTGTGTAAGGAAGTGTCTAATTTTAGAGATGTTTTTAAGGTGGAAGCGGCAGGCTGTAGCCAAGGACTGAATGTGAGGAGTGAAGGAAAGATCTGAGTCAAATGTGACCCCAAGACATCAGGCATGCGGGGTAGGGGTAATGATGGAGTTGTCGACAGTTATAGAGATATTGGGGGTGGAGATTTTGGAAGAAGGGGGGAAAATGAGGAGCTCAGTTTTGGAGAGATTTAGCTTGAGGTAGTGAGAGGACATCCAGGAAGAGATGCGAGAAAGACAGTTAGTGACACGGGTTAGCAAGGAAGGAGATAGGTCTGGTGCAGAGAAGTAGATTTGGGTGTCATCGGCATACAAATGATAATGGAAACCGTGGGACTTAATTAGGGAACCTAGTGATGACGTATAGATTGAGAAGAGAAGGGGACAGAGGACAGAGCCTTGCGGTACTCTGACAGAAAGTGGTGACGGGGCAGAGGAGGCCCCAGAGAAGGCTACAATGAAGGTACGGTTTGACAGGTAGGAAGAGAGCCATGAAAGGGCTGTGTCACAGATGCCGAAGGATTGGAGGGTTTGGAGCAAAAGAGGGTTGTCGACAGTGTCAAAGGCTGCGGACAGATCAAGGAGGATAAGCAGAGAGAAGTGGCCTTTTGATTTAGTTGTAAGTAGGTTGTTGGTGACCTTAACAATAGCTGTCTCTGTGGAGTGATAGGGACGAAATCCAGATTGCAGCGGGTCAAGAAGGGAGTTTAACGTAAGGAAATGGGATAGGCGTGCATATACTAGTTTTTCGAGAAGCTTGAAGCAAGAGGGAGGAGGGAAATAGGGCGGTAGTTGGATGGGGGATAGGATCAAAGGAAGGTTTTTTGAGGATAGGTGTGACCAGTGCATGTTTCATTGATGAGGGAAATGTACCAGTGCTGAGGGAGAGGTTGAAAATGTGTGTTAGTATAGAGGTAAGGGTAGCAGAGAGAGAGGGGAGCAGCTGTTAGGGGATAGGGTCAAGGAGGGGACAGGTAGTGAGGTGAGAGCGTAGTATAAGTGCTGAAACTTCGTCCTCAGTAACAGGGGACAATGAACTAAGTTTCAGGTTATGAGGGTTGTGGTTGAGTGAGAGTATTTGAGGGGGGGAGAGAATGGAATTATGTTGACCTTCTTCCCCTTGCTTTTAGAGTTATGTTGACCTTCTTCCCCTTGCTTTTAGAGTGCGGTTGCACTGTGTTAGGGGAAGATCCTCCCTGTTTCAGATTCCCGCCCTTATCCCGTGGTTTCTGTTTCTGGGGTCTGGGCGTTGCCTCCCCTTGTTTCTATGAGACTGGTTGGGTCTCTGTTAGCCAGACCTGGGTTCTCTGTTTTTCTTGCTCTGTGTTTTTTAGTTTTTTTTTCTGTAGTTCCTTATGCTAGCTGGGAAGCTAGCTCAGCATACTAATTCACTGTGGCTACTCTGCACTGTAGCAGACCGTGGGTTGCAAGTTCGATCCTCGGCGAAGTCTCCTCAGCCTTTCCTCCTTTCGAGGTTGATAAAATGAGCAGCACCTTGAGTCCCTTAAGGGGGATTAGCCGCGCTTTACAAGTACAATCATGTCTTCTACGTGCCTTTTCTTCTTGTGGAAGGATACGGTAGTTTGTTCCCTTTCTTTAGTAAGGGGTGTGTTGTTTGGAGTCCGACTGCTGGGCGACGGTGTCTCTTGGACGAAGCGGGATTTTGTTGGGTAGCGGTTTTCAAGCCTGGTGCCCTCAGAATGGATCGCTCTTGTTCCCTCCCATTTTTGCCTTCAGTGTCCTCTATAGCTTGGGT
The DNA here is from genome assembly GCF_027579735.1 of Bombina bombina. Lineage (NCBI taxonomy): Eukaryota > Metazoa > Chordata > Amphibia > Anura > Bombinatoridae > Bombina > Bombina bombina. The sequence continues at coordinate 641,286,439 of NC_069499.1, forward strand.
ATTGTTTTCCCAAAATTAATGAATGCAGCTGTGGACTCTTTCCATCTGAAGAAAAGGAAATTATCAGGTAAGCATAATTTAAGTTTTTCTTCATAAATGAATGGGAGTCCACAGCTCCCCACCTGTAATTTTTCTGTGGGGTCTCTGCTATTTTTATTCTTCTGGCGCCTTTTCACCCTGATATTTTTTCTACTGTTCCTTGTTCCTTGGCAGAATGACTGGGGGATGAGGGAAGTGGGAGGAGTATTTAAGCCTTTGGCTGGGGTGTCTTTGCCTCCTCCTGGTGGCCAGGTTCTGAATTCCCAAAAGTAATGAATGCAGCTGTGGACTCTTTCCATCTGAAGATATGAAAATGATCAGGTAAGCATAATTTAAGTTTCTTTCATGTAATTAGCAAGAGTCCATGAGCTAGTGACGTATGGGATATACATTCCTACCAGGAGGGGCAAAGTTTCCCAAACCTCAAAATGCCTATAAATACACCCCTCACCACACCCACAATTCAGTTTTACAAACTTTGCCTCCGATGGAGGTGGTGAAGTAAGTTTGTGCTAGATTCTACGTTATGCGCTCCGCAGCAAGTTGGAGCCCGGTTTTCCTTTCAGCGTGCAGTGAATGTCAGAGGGATGTGAGGAGAGTATTGCCTATTTGAATGCAGTGATCTCCTTCTACGGGGTCTATTTCATAGGTTCTCTGTTATCGGTCGTTGAGATTCATCTCTTACCTCCCTTTTCAGATCGACGATATACTCTTATATATACCATTACCTCTGCTGATTCTCGTTTCAGTACTGGTTTGGCTTTCTACAAACATGTAGATGAGTGTCCTGGGGTAAGTAAATCTTATTTTCTGTGACACTCTAAGCTATGGTTGGGCACTTTGTTTATAAAGTTCTAAATATATGTATTCAAACATTTATTTGCCTTGACTCAGAATGTTCAACATTCCTTATTTTTCAGACAGTCAGTTTCATATTTGGGATAATGCACTTGAATTAATCATTTTTTTTCTTACCTTCAAAAATTTGACTCTTTTTCCCTTTGGGCTGTTAGGCTCGCGGGGGCTGAAAATGCTTCATTTTATTGCGTCATTCTTGGCGCGGACTTTTTTGGCGCAAAAAATTATTTTCCGTTTCCGGCGTCATACGTGTCACCGGAAGTTGCGTCATTTTTTGACGTTATTTTGCGCCAAAAATGTCGGCGTTCCGGATGTGGCGTCATTTTTGGCACCAAAAGCATTTTAGGCGCCAAATAATGTGGGCGTCTGATTTGGCGCTAAAAAATATGGGCGTCGCTTTTGTCTCCACATTATTTCAGTCTCATTTTTTCATTGCTTCTGGTTGCTAGAAGCTTGTTCTTTGGCATTTTTTCCCATTCCTGAAACTGTCATTTAAGGAATTTGATCAATTTTGCTTTATATGTTGTTTTTTCTCTTACATATTGCAAGATGTCTCACGTTGCATCTGAGTCAGAAGATACTACAGGAAAATCACTGTCTAGTGCTGGATCTACCAAAGCTAAGTGTATCTGCTGTAAACTTTTGGTAGCTATTCCTCCGGCTGTTGTTTGTATTAATTGTCATGACAAACTTGTTAATGCAGATAAAATTTCCTTTAGTAAAGTACCATTGCCTGTTTCAGTTCCTTCAACATCTAAGGTGCAGAATGTTCCTGATAACATAAGAGATTTTGTTTCTGAATCCATAAAGAAGGCTATGTCTGTTATTTCTCCTTCTAGTAAACGTAAAAAATCTTTTAAAACTTCTCTCCCTACAGATGAATTTTTAAATGAACATCATCATTCTGATTCTGATGACTCTTCTGGTTCAGAGGATTCTGTCTCAGAGATTGATGCTGATAAATCTTCATATTTATTTAAAATGGAATTTATTCGTTCTTTACTTAAAGAAGTACTAATTGCTTTAGAAATAGAGGATTCTGGTCCTCTTGATACTAATTCTAAACGTTTAGATAAGGTATTTAAATCTCCTGTGGTTATTCCAGAAGTTTTTCCTGTTCCTAATGCTATTTCTGCAGTAATTTCCAAAGAATGGGATAAATTGGGTAATTCATTTACTCCTTCTAAACGTTTTAAGCAATTATATCCTGTGCCGTCTGACAGATTAGAATTTTGGGACAAAATCCCTAAAGTTGATGGGGCTATTTCTACCCTTGCTAAACGTACTACTTTTCCTACGTCAGATGGTACTTCGTTTAAGGATCCTTTAGATAGGAAAATTGAATCCTTTCTAAGAAAAGCTTATCTGTGTTCAGGTAATCTTCTTAGACCTGCTATATCATTGGCTGATGTTGCTGCAGCTTCAACTTTTTGGTTGGAAACTTTAGCGCAACAAGTAACAGATCATGATTCTCATGATATTATTATTCTTCTTCAGCATGCTAATAATTTTATCTGTGATGCCATTTTTGATATTATCAGAGTTGATGTCAGGTTTATGTCTCTAGCTATTTTAGCTAGAAGAGCTTTATGGCTTAAGACTTGGAATGCTGATATGGCTTCTAAATCAACTCTACTTTCCATTTCTTTCCAGGGTAACAAATTATTTGGTTCTCAGTTGGATTCTATTATCTTAACTGTTACTGGTGGGAAAGGAACTTTTTTACCACAGGATAAAAAATCTAAGGGTAAAAACAGGGCTAATAATCGTTTTCGTTCCTTTCGTTTCAACAAAGAACAAAAGCCTAATCCTTCATCCTCAGGAGCAGTTTCAGTTTGGAAACCATCTCCGGTCTGGAATAAATCCAAGCCTGCTAGAAAGGCAAAGCCTGCTTCTAAGTCCACATGAAGGTGCGGCCCTCATTCCAGCTCAGCTGGTAGGGGGCAGGTTACGTTTTTTCAAAGAAATTTGGATCAATTCTGTTCACAATCTTTGGATTCAGAACATTGTTTCAGAAGGGTACAGAATTGGTTTCAAGATGAGACCTCCTGCAAAGAGATTTTTTCTTTCCCGTGTCCCAGTAAATCCAGTGAAAGCTCAAGCATTTCTGAATTGTGTTTCAGATCTAGAGTTGGCTGGAGTAATTATGCCAGTTCCAGTTCCGGAACAGGGGATGGGGTTTTATTCAAATCTCTTCATTGTACCAAAGAAGGAGAATTCCTTCAGACCAGTTCTGGATCTAAAAATATTGAATCGTTATGTAAGGATACCAACGTTCAAGATGGTAACTGTAAGGACTTTCTTGCCTTTTGTTCAGCAAGGGCATTATATGTCCACAATAGATTTACAGGATGCATATCTGCATATTCCGATTCATCCAGATCATTATCAGTTCCTGAGATTCTCTTTTCTGGACAAGCATTACCAGTTTGTGGCTCTGCCGTTTGGCCTAGCTACAGCTCCAAGAATTTTTACAAAGGTTCTCGGTGCCCTTCTGTCTGTAATCAGAGAACAGGGTATTGTGGTATTTCCTTATTTGGACGATATCTTGGTACTTGCTCAGTCTTTACATTTAGCAGAATCTCATACGAATCGACTTGTGTTGTTTCTTCAAGATCATGGTTGGAGGATCAATTTACCAAAAAGTTCATTGATTCCTCAGGCAAGGGTAACTTTTCTGGGTTTCCAGATAGATTCAGTGTCCATGACTCTGTCTTTAACAGACAAGAGACGTCTAAAATTGATTTCAGCTTGTCGAAACCTTCAGTCACAATCATTCACTTCGGTAGCCTTATGCATGGAAATTCTAGGTCTTATGACTGCTGCATCGGACGCAATCCCCTTTGCTGGTTTTCACATGCGACCTCTTCAGCTCTGTATGCTGAATCAATGGTGCAAGGATTACACAAAGATATCTCAATTAATATCTTTAAAACCGATTGTTCGACACTCTCTAACATGGTGGACAGATCACCATCGTTTAATTCAGGGGGCTTCTTTTGTGCTTCCGACCTGGACTGTAATTTCAACAGAATCAAGTCTCACAGGTTGGGGAGCTGTGTGGGGATCTCTGACGGCACAAGGAGTTTGGGAATCTCAGGAGGTGAGATTACCGATCAATATTTTGGAACTCCGTGCAATTTTCAGAGCTCTTCAGTTTTGGCCTCTTCTGAAGAGAGAATCGTTCATTTGTTTTCAGACAGACAATGTCACAACTGTGGCATACATCAATCATCAAGGAGGAACTCACAGTCCTCTGGCTATGAAAGAAGTATCTCGAATTTTGGTTTGGGCGGAATCCAGCTCCTGTCTAATCTCTGCGGTTCATATCCCAGGTATAGACAATTGGGAAGCGGATTATCTCAGTCGCCAAACGTTGCATCCGGGCGAATGGTCTCTTCACCCAGAGGTATTTCTTCAGATTGTTCAAATGTGGGAACTTCCAGAAATAGATCTGATGGCGTCTTATCTAAACAAGAAACTTCCCAGGTATCTGTCCAGATCCCGGGATCCTCAGGCGGAAGCAGTGGATGCATTATCACTTCCTTGGAAGTATCATCCTGCTTATATCTTTCCGCCTCTAGTTCTTCTTCCAAGAGTAATCTCCAAGATTCTGAAGGAATGCTCGTTTGTTCTGCTGGTAGCTCCGGCATGGCCTCACAGGTTTTGGTATGCGGATCTTGTCCGGATGGCCTCTTGCCAACCGTGGACTCTTCCGTTAAGACCAGACCTTCTGTCACAAGGTCCTTTTTTCCATCAGGATCTGAAATCCTTAAATTTAAAGGTATGGAGATTGAACGCTTGATTCTTGGTCAAAGAGGTTTCTCTGACTCTGTGATTAATACTATGTTACAGGCTCGTAAATCTGTATCTAGAGAGATATATTATAGAGTCTGGAAGACTTATATTTCTTGGTGTCTTTCTCATCATTTTTCTTGGCATTCTTTTAGAATACCGAGAATTTTACAGTTTCTTCAGGATGGTTTAGATAAGGGTTTGTCCGCAAGTTCCTTGAAAGGTCAAATCTCTGCTCTTTCTGTTCTTTTTCACAGAAAGATTGCTATTCTTCCTGATATTCATTGTTTTGTACAAGCTTTGGTTCGTATAAAACCTGTCATTAAGTCAATTTCTCCTCCTTGGAGTTTGAATTTGGTTCTGGGAGCTCTTCAAGCTCCTCCGTTTGAACCTATGCATTCATTGGACATTAAATTACTTTCTTGGAAAGTTTTGTTCCTTTTGGCCATCTCTTCTGCCAGAAGAGTTTCTGAATTATCTGCTCTTTCTTGTGAGTCTCCTTTTCTGATTTTTCATCAGGATAAGGTGGTGTTGCGAACTTCTTTTGAATTTTTACCTAAAGTTGTGAATTCCAACAACATTAGTAGAGAAATTGTGGTTCCTTCATTATGTCCTAATCCTAAGAATTCTAAGGAGAAATCGTTGCATTCTTTGGATGTTGTTAGAGCTTTGAAATATTATTTTGAAGCTACTAAGTCTTTCCGAAAGACTTCTAGTCTATTTGTTATTTTTTCCGGTGCTAGAAAAGGCCAGAAAGCTTCTGCCATTTCTTTGGCATCTTGGTTGAAATCTTTAATTCATCTTGCCTATGTTGAGTCGGGTAAAACTCCGCCTCAGAGGATTACAGCTCATTCTACTAGGTCAGTTTCTACTTCCTGGGCGTTTAGGAATGAAGCTTCGGTTGATCAGATTTGCAAAGCAGCAACTTGGTCCTCTTTGCATACTTTTACTAAATTCTACCATTTTGATGTATTTTCTTCTTCTGAAGCAGTTTTTGGTAGAAAAGTACTTCAGGCAGCGGTTTCAGTTTGAATCTTCTGCTTATGTTTTTCATTAAAACTTTATTTTGGGTGTGGATTGTTTTCAGCAGGAATTGGCTGTCTTTATTTTGTCCCTCCCTCTCTAGTGACTCTTGTGTGGAAAGATCCACATCTTGGGTAATCATTATCCCATACGTCACTAGCTCATGGACTCTTGCTAATTACATGAAAGAAAACATAATTTATGTAAGAACTTACCTGATAAATTCATTTCTTTCATATTAGCAAGAGTCCATGAGGCCCGCCCTTTTTTTGTGGTGGTTATGATTTTGTATAAAGCACAATTATTTAAATTCCTTATTTTATATGCTTTCGCACTTTTTTATCACCCCACTTCTTGGCTATTCGTTAAACTGAATTGTGGGTGTGGTGAGGGGTGTATTTATAGGCATTTTGAGGTTTGGGAAACTTTGCCCCTCCTGGTAGGAATGTATATCCCATACGTCACTAGCTCATGGACTCTTGCTAATATGAAAGAAATGAATTTATCAGGTAAGTTCTTACATAAATTATGTTTTTTATATTACTTTACTTTTCAAATTGGGTCCTTTCAGTATTATTGCATTTAAGCTTTACACTTTCCCTTTTATATTTTAATACATTTAGATTTAGGTCCAGTTGTGATTTTTACATATTCTGATTGTTTTGAAAGTTTCTGTTTTACTTTAACAAATTAGGATCATACTTGTGTATTTCTTTGTATTTTTATTTTACATTGTACTTTGGATTTGCTAGATTGTAAACTTAAACTGACAGTTTCACAAAGTGTAAGAGACAGGGCAGTTCCCTGGGATGAACAGGGGATTTTCCAGGGTATGTCTGAAGCGCTCACAAGTCTTGTGAAATGATGTAAGCATTTTAAACAAGCTGGTCTCACCGATTTATCTTGCCAGCTGTAATGGATTTAAAGATGACCTAAAATACAAAGCTTTTAACAAACGCTCTAATAATGGATCAAGAAGGGTGACTTTTAGTCAAAGTAGCTTTGGCTCTAATATATCAATTGAAAGCCCACGTGTATCAATCCCAAAAGCATGGAGGGAAGTTGACTTTGGAGTAAGATCAGAAGAGAAGGATCAAGGCACGAGACCAAAGGAACAGGCTGGACATAGATCAATCATTGAACTCATATTGTATAACCCTACTTCTAATCAAAATAGAGAAAAAGGTGAAGTAACAACTATTCATGATCAAGAGGAAGCAGCACCTAGATACCCTAGCAGAACCAATGGAAAAGGCAAAAAGCGGGAAGAACAAGAGGGTTTGAACATAATTAACCTGTTTAATACTGAGATCAACACTCAATACTATCAAAAGGGTTAAGTTTTGCTCCCTCTAATGACTTTGAGCTATTCAATACTCTCATAGAATTGAATACATTTATGCAAAAATTTACATTTTTCAAGTTTTGTTAATGAGTCTAGGAGTATCCCTTTAGAAGTAAATTAGGGTGCCAAGAGTGAGGTTGTAAAAACATCTTGGGAAAAATTTACTTATGGGGAGTTAAGTTATCTAACTGACTTATTAATTTTAAATAGTGAGAGTCATTAGACATAATGTTAATAATCCTGGAATACCTTTTGGGAAAAAATATCTACAAATAAACAATATCCCTCCCAATGGGAGGGGTTTCAATTGAAGTCTTTCATACTGTGGTAGAAGAGGAACTTACAATAGTAAAACAGAAGGAGATTAGTAAGGCTTCTAAAATAAACCCGTAACTTAATGAATAAAGAATGGAGGTCTTTAAGTATGAAAAATTAATATTATTGTGATTACAAATTCAGACAAAAGTGGATCGATAGTGATCTTGGATAAGGAGTCTATTATGTTGAAGAGGCTAATAGACAGCTAAGCGATACTGAAACATATAGGGCCAGACTACGAGTGGAGATCAAAATTGTGCTTTCGCAAGCATGATATTGGCGCTCCACTCGTAATAACGGTGCACAAATGTGTGCAGGTATTATATGTTCCGCACAATGTGAGCGTGACCTCACGTTCACATTGCATTGAAGCTTTGCCCTTGCGTGAGAGCGCTCGGCTCCACCCCAAAATTCTAAATACACTTAACAGTGTTCTCCACAGAAAAATAAAGGTCCTAAGGAGAACACTGCTTAACTAACAGAAAAGTAATATATATTAAAATATAGCCAAAAGCAAGTTAAATTGTAGAGAACACATTTTAGTTTAATTTGTAATTGATGCACACTTAGCCTTTATATCTGTCTCAGGTGTTCTCCAGTTAACTTCTATCTCCAATGTGAAATTTTGTGTCCTAGAGTGCTTAATTACTTTCTAAGGAAAGCATTTTTTATCTCTCTGGGACTTCCAGGTTCCACCCCTTTTCTTAGAAAATTCAGTAAGTTCAGCCCCTGTGAATTCTGTATGGTAATTTCTCTCCAAACTAGAGAATGTTTGATTATCAGACCATAGAAAGTAATGTTCTCTGGTAAACTGAAGCTGACAAATTTTCAGTTTTATTTTAAATAGAAGAAATACAAAATGCAATGTAATTTGTAAAAGATACACATAAATATACATGATATAATCCTAATTTGTTAAAGTTACACAGAAACTGTGAAGGCATAACCAAAGTTTTTAAAATCACAATCCTAAATACACTGCTGTATACAAAATATAAAGTGCAAAGTTTAAATGTAATAAAATTTAATCTAAAGTGTAAAGTAATATAGAATAGAAAGAACAAAGTGTAAATGCAGCAGGACTGTCATGTAATGCAGTGCTATATTGCACTGGACTTGTCTCTCCTTTACATACAAAAATGCAAGGAACACCCCTTGGAAAGGTAAAGCAAAATCTGCCTTTTGATTTTAATTACATTTTAATAGGGATCATCTCACCTGAGCGGAGAGCTTTCAACATCAAGCCCTACAAAAGTGTGCATGTTGTTGCTTAGCAATAAATTTGACAGCTAATTTAACAATGAGCAATTGCCATCAAAATAAAAAAATAATTACCAATGGCAAAGTTGGCACCTTTTTATGAAAGGTGGTTTAAAGAATTAAATATCATTAAGATTTGACAGCTTCGATCCAAAACACACCAAACACTCCATCATTTACAGCCAAGTCATAGGATACAACCATATCTGCTCAAACAAAACTGACAGAGACCCACATCTAAAAGCACTTCAAAATGTATTCAGGAACCAAGGCTACCACTCAAGGATAATGGAAAAACAAGTTCACAGAGCCACCAAAATACCTAGGAACAAACTCTTGCAATAGTGGTTATCATTAAGGAATACCAGGGTACCTTTTGTCATACAACCCACAATTAGAGATTTTAAGAAAAATTGTCAGAGACTTACATCCAACTCTCCACAAGGACCAAGAACTAAAATAAATATTCCTAGTCATACAGGCAGCTCCTAAACTTAAAAAAAGCCAACTATCACATGCCACAAAAACTGCATATTTTCCTGCAACCAAAAGCGATGCAAATCCTGCCCTCACATCCTAACATAGGCAATACTACTACCCAGCGAAAAACAGGAATACGAAATCCAGGGCTGTTTTACTCACTCCTCATCAAATGTGGTTTATCTCATAACATGTAACAGATGCAAAATCGAGGAATACTACATTGAAAAAAGAGGTAAACAACTCAGGAAAAGAATGAATCTCCACTGTTTCACTGTTAACAAAATAACTGATACACCGGTAGGCTAATATTTCATGGAACAAGCCAAGGGTGTCGGATCTATTGCGCTCCTAAAGCAATCCTGCACAAAACTCCACCGGAATAGACTTTCCCCACAAAAAAATCTCACTATAGACAAATAAAGGGTAAGACTGTATGTGTGTGTATAGAAGCGTACACACACAATCTGTAGACCGGGGCGCTCAGAAGCTAAATTAGTGTAGTAGCTATATAGATGAATAATTAAGTAAATAAATAGATAAGTAAATAGATGCTGTAATATGCAATGAACAATATTTTCTTCTTTTTAAACGGGAAGAGTCCACAGCTGCATTCATTACTTTTTGGGAATTCAGAACCTGGCCACTAGGATGAGGCAAAGACACCCCAGCCAAAGGCTTAAATACCTCCCCCATTTCCCTCATCCCCCAGTCATTCTTTGCCTTTCATCACAGGAGGTTGGCAGAGAAGTGTCGGAAGATTGAAGATAGTCTCTTATGGAGGGTAGCACCCTTCGAAATGTTACTGGAGTTTTAAGTAATCCTGTCAGCCTCTCAGTGAGAGTCCGGAGATGCAGGGAGTGTCGTCTCTGCAAAACCATCCCGACTCATGTTAACAGCTCCTTGGCAATCAGCGTTGACGAGTTTCGCTGCCGGCCTTTATTCACTCAAGTCCATGTCAGAAGCGATGCTAATATCAGTCACACTTGAAGGGCCGTGTTCCTGTTCCACGGCGTAGATTCTGGTAAGTTCATTTCATTTTATTTCGATATGTGAATCTAATGTTAACGAAATAAGTCAGGGTCCCAGTGGGACTCCTTTTATCTTAAAATGGAATCAAGGGTTAATATCTCCTGTGGGGGGTTATTGAACAGGGGGGACTTTAATCATGTTTGTTATGGGATCTGTCTGCTAATGTGTAGTGATGCTTGGGCTCATGGCTATTCGGAGCATAACGGACTTATCAGACTGCGCAGTCCTTTTGGCCTGGCGTGCCTTTTTTTGCTAGTAAGGTAAAAAGGAGATCTGTGAATTAGCACAAAAATGGCTACCCTGAAAAAAAGAGGTTAGTTCCAAAGTACCTCTAAACAGTAACTATTAAAAACCAGATACAGGGTGCGCTAATGAAAGCTGCTAATATGATAGAATAGAGGATAGAATGAAGCTAATATATGCAAACCTAAGCTAGTGTTAAGAAACGGCTCATAAATGTTGTTAATACAATAAAATATATTTTAATATATTTGAATAAACCCTAATACATGTAAACTAGCAATTTAAGAATACATAATAAATAAGTAAAATAAAAAACCACCGGTGGTAAGAAAATCAGGGGATATAAATGAAAGTCCGTGGTGGGCTTTAAAAAATCAATCCAAAAAAACAAAGTTCAATGATTAAAAGATGCAGGCTAAAAAAATAGCAAAATTGAGTGAGAGCATGGAAAGCAGCTGAGTCAGTCTGTGTGGCTGGATCAATGTAACATTCAAGTAAAAGTTCAGTTGGTGGCTAAAAGGACAATCTGCGTTAAAGTAGAAAAGTCTGTGCCATAAATGATTAGTTTTACAAGCTTGCCTCACCCAGAATACGAAGCTATTTTCTGTTATGCTTCTCCATGTACAAGTATAGTTGGTTAGATGTGAACACGTTAGACCCTTGATAGACAGGAGATTACCTTTCAGGTGAACAGTATCGCTCCAGCGTGTACTGTGGTTTGCTGGATTTTGCAGCGTATGCGGAGTCACGTAATGGTTTGTTCCAATCAGATGCATGGATTACCGGGTGGTCTGTAGATCAGCGTGTCGATGATGTCTGCAGATTCTAGGAGTCACAGTTAGCCAAGCTTGATGATAGAAGATAGGAAACAATGTTACATTGCAGTTGGGATTGTTTTCGTAGAGTTCCAAAGTGGAAAACAGAGCGCTCTGTATGTTAGTATAGACTTGGTAGTAAAACAATCACAGTGTTGCGGATCAACGCGTTTCAGCTGATGTAGCCTTTTTCAAGATGAATTCAGACTGCTTGCTGCTCTCCTTTTATTGAGGATAATTGTTTAGGACTCCTCCTTGTTAGGTGCTCAGTTTTTTCTTAAAGGGATATATCCTTTCCATGGTTCAAACAGTCTCTCCATAAATAGCAGACTCTCATTTTTAAAAGGAGCATAAATAATATATATACACATGTATGAATCACATGTGTAAAAATGTGAATAAAAATGTGAATAAAAAGCAAATACTGTTATGGTGAATTATGCATAAATAAACATAAATAAAATTCCTTATCAAGTTCATATCTGGGGAAAAAACATGTGTTTTATTTTGCAGTGATCTATAATGTGAAAAGGATCTTATTGTGTTGTGAATAAATGGTTGCATAAACTTATATACATATAACAAATTTAATGAATTTGATAAATTTAAATAAATTGTGGAAACTAATCTTATCAGTGTAATTTGATATATAATAAATAAGAGTGAAAAAAAATCTAATATATAAAAAAAAAAAAAATTATTGCCAATATGTGAAAAATATATATATTGCGGCAAATAAACAAACTAGTGGTGTCATTTTGATCTTGTGTTTAGTGAATATTATGATTAGGGGAGATTATATACTTAAAAATGGTCACCCTTAATAGTGTATAAATCCCTAGCTTAGTTGAACTGACTATTGAAAGATGTTAAATAGTTTTTGTATTTTCTTATTGTCTATTGTAAGAATACATAGTTGATGATAGATAAATAATCAATAATAAATAAAATAAGTAAAAAGTGAAAACTCATGTTTATTTTAAACCCTAAGTTATATTGTTCAATCTGAAACTAGATATAATATGTAAGAAAGTATTTATTTGTTTTTAATTACATACGATTTATTAATGCATTACAGAATTTAAATCTAGCTCTGCATTTAAACCAAATGGTTCTAAGGTTTTGAATTGAAATATCAATTCAGCTTCAGCACGTAGCAACTTTTTATTGAGATCACCACCTCTCCAATTGTTAGTGATTTTTCTTATGCCCCAGTATTTTAGACCCATTGTGTTTTGATTATGACATTCTTTGAAATGTCTAGATAGTAAATGCCCTGTGAATCCGTGTTCGATGTTTAAGAGATGTTCACGGATTCTGTCTTTGAGGGGGCGTGAGGTCTCCCCCAAATACTGTTTAGAACAAGGACACTGTATCAGATATACCACATTGATGTCAGTACATCTGATACAGTCCCTTATCTCAAAGTCTTTATTGGTGATAGTAGACTTTATCCACTTTGTTTTATTGCTGAATTTTCAGGCTTTACAATTTATGCACGGGTAAAACCCTTTTAATTTGTGGGAATCAAAATCCCCTTCAATAAATTTTTTCTTTGAATCTTTAAAAGCACTGGGGGCTAATATGTTTTTTAAATTTCTTGCCTTTTTAAATACCATTGCTGGTTTTTCAGGTAATAATTCGCCGATAATTGGGTCTCTGTAAAATATACCAATGTTTATTGAGAATGGATCTAATGTGATTATGGTGAATGTTATAATCAGTTATAAATGGTATCCAGAGTGGGTCCACACCTGTATTGTTACTAATTGTATTGATCTTATCCCTTCTCTTTAAAAGGTCACTTCTATTCTTATCTCGAGCTGCGATTTTAGCTGACTCTATTTTACTTTTATTGTAACCCTTTTTTTGCTGACTTACACAGTGCACCTTGTGACCTGGTGTGGTCACGTTGTAATTCCATTTCCATACCCTGACCGAGTGGCGACGGAGAGAGTCTGTCTGTTAGTTGCCTGGTTCACAGGAGGTGGTGAGTGTCCCAGCCATTGGTGGTGTAAGGTACCATTTAGCTACAACCTTCTGGGGAAGCAATGGCCTCTGAGGTTTCAGGGCCCCTCCCTCAGGGCAGGGGTCATCCATTGATCCGGCGGGGGAACATTTTGCCTTCTGCTATAGACTGGCACGTCTTCGTGTACTACTAAGGCATGTTTTGGTGGTGCTGGAGGATTCCGGTCCTACTGGGCCGAGGGATCTTCGGTCTTCCGTGCCGGATGGCAAACTGGGTTAGACGTATGGGGATGAAGCCAATCTCCTTGACGGCTCCGTTTTTTTTTTTTTTTTTTTTTTTTTTTTTTTAACCCCTTAATGACCAGACCATTTTTCAATTTTCTTACCCTTAAGGACAAAGGCTATTTTTAAATTTCTGCTATTTTTGTGTTTAGCTGTAATTTTCCTCTTACTCATTTATTGTACCCACACATATATACCGTTTTTCTTGCCATTAAATGGACTTTCTAAAGATACCATTATTTTCATCATATCTTATAATTTACTATAAAAAAAAAATTATAAAATGAGGAAAAATGGAAAAAACACACTTTTTCTAACTTTGACCCCCAAAATCTGTTACACATCTACAATCACCAAAAAACACCCATGCTAAATAGTTTCTAAATTTTGTCCTGAGTTTAGAAATACCCAATGTTTACATGTTCTTTGCTTTTTTTGCAAGTTATAGGGCAATAAATACAAGTAGCACTTTGCTATTTCCAAACCACTTTTTTTCAAAATTAGCGCTAGTTACATTGGAACCCTGATATCTGTCAGGAATACCTGAATATCCCTTGACATGTATATATATTTTTTTTAGAAGACAACTTAAAGTATTGATCTAGGTCCATTTTGGTATATTTCATGCCACCATTTCACCGCCAAATGCGATCAAATAAAAAAAAAAAAGTTCACTTTTTCACAAATTTTGTCACAAACTTTAGGTTTCCCACTGAAATTATTTACAAACCGCTTCTGCAATTATGGCAAAAATGGTTGTAAATGCTTCTCTGGGATTCCCTTTGTTCAGAAATAGCAGACTTATATGGCTTTGGGGTTGCTTTTTGGTAATTAGAAGGCCACTGCGCACCACACATGTTTTATGCTCAGCAGTGAAGGGGTTAATTAGGGAGCTTGTAGGGTTAATTTTAGCTTTAGTGTAGTAGACAACCCCAAGTATTGATCTAGGCCCATTTTGGTATATTTCATGCCACCATTTCACCGCCAAATGCGAGCAAATAAAAACTTTTTTTTACATTTTTCACAATTTTAGGTTTCTCACTGAGATTATTTACAAACAGCTTGTTCTATTATGGCACAAATTGTTGTAAATGCTTCTCTGGGATCCCCTTTGTTCAGAAATCGCAGACTTATATGGCTTTGGCGTTGCTTCTTGGTAATTAGAAGGCCGCTAAATGCTGCTGCTCACCACACGTGAATTATGCCCAGCAGTGAAAGGGGTTAATTAGGTAGCTTATAGGGAGCTTGCATGGTTAATTTTAGCTTTAGGGTAGAGATCAGCCTCCCACCTGACACATTCCACCCCCTGATCCCTCCCAAACAGCTTTCTTCCCTCCCCCACCCCACAATTGTCCCCTCCATCTTAAGTACTGGCAGAAAGTCTGCCAGTACTAAATAAAATGAGTTGTTTTTTTTAAATAAAAATAATAAAATATTTCAGCTGTGATGGACCCCGCCTTAGCCCCCAACCTCCCTGATCTGATCCCCCACCAGCTCTCTAACCCTCTCCCCTACCTAATTGCCGCCCTCTTGGGTACTGGCAGCTGTCTGCCAGTACCCAGTTTGCCCACAAAAACAAAAGTTTTTTATTTTGCACTTTAAACTTTTTCTGTAGTGTAGCAGCCACCCCCCACAATATCCCCCTCCCAGATCCTTTTATATTTTAAAAAAAATGTTAATCTTTTTTTCCCCCCCTCTCCCTCCTCATTGGTGTCAGTGGCTAATGCGCGCGCGCGCACACACAGGTGCTCCCGGCATGCACATTGCACACACAGGAACCGGATGCCGTGTAGCGATGGGCCGCCCACCCGCCTCCCTGCTACGCTCCCACCCACCAACGAACGGCACCATCGCTACCAGTGCAGAGAGGGCCATAGAATGGCTCTCACTGCATCGGAGGCTTGTAAAAAGGTATTGCAGGATGCCTCCATATCGAGGCATCACTGCAATACCCTGAGAGCTGCTGGAAGCGATTGCAATCGCTTCCAGCACTCTGTTAGACAACTGACGTTAGACAGCACTCTGTTAGACAACTGACGTTAGACAACTGGTCGTTTTTGAATGACGTACCTGGTATGTCAGTTGTCATTAAGGGGTTAAGTATCTGTTCCAGTTCTGAGCTTAGGAGAATAGGGCCTCTGATCGGCTGGTCCTATTAGCGCACCCACTCTCCTTGAGCATTCACTCACGGGTGCTGCCTTCACTTTCTTTGGTCCGGTTAGAATGTGTTTAATTTGTTTTATGAAGCTCATGTCTGTTATGATTTCCATTTTGGGAAAGTTTCTTCTCTGGATCTGATACTTGCGATTTTGTGGTCGCGTGAGCACTTTCTCGGAAGTTGCACAGTACTATATAATGACATGGCTATGTTTATAGTTTATCAATCCCTTCGGGAGCTTCTTTCTTGGACGGTTTCGGAGTGTTCTCAGGCGGGTACTGGTTGGGCGCTAGCTGCTGTTCCTTACGGTTCATGTCACCCACGTGGTGCCGGTGGGCTAGTTACCTTGTTGGGGGCTGGGTTGTTCACTTTGATAAGTGTTAGTTTGTTCTTGTTAACATTACTAGGCAGAGGGACTACATCAGTCCACCTCCTGTTCCTACTGTCAAGGGGGTTCCGGACTCGGAGCCTGCTGAGGCTCCTCGTGGGAGGCCTTTTAGCCTTGGAACCGAAGTTCCTCCATTTTCCATGGGTTTGGAGGTTTGGATGACTTCTGGGCATCGGGGGTACCAGATGGATGACGATTTTCGTTTTTCACTCTTGGTATCTTCTGGATGTCTGTTTTTGTTATGGTCTAGTTGCAGGTACCTCTCGTAGGTTGCTGGGGCTACTTGTTGCCCTTCTTGAGTGGTTGGGTCATCTGTGTGGGGAAGTTTGGGTAGGTTCTTACTACTTCCCTTTTTAGTATATTGCACGCTCTCTAGGGAGCGCATGGGTTGGGGGTTACTCCCTGTTGTTTTTCCCAGGCATCTCCTGGTCGACTTGTCTGCCAGTAGTTGTGAGGCTCCCACCGTTTTTCCTGTGAGGTACAGGATTTTCTGAGAGGCTGATCCTTTTAGGGGTCTTGGTGATTTTATCACTTATCATCCCAAGGCCGGTGAGGAAGCACAGTTTGTTAAAACCCTGACTACAATAAAGCCTGTTTTAAAGATCAAGGTCACAGGTCCAAATCCCGGCAGGGCTGACTCAGCCCCTCATCCTTCAAATGGAGCATGTTCCATGTAATCCCGTGACCTTTAGGAGGGGGGTGTTCCCCTTCGACTCTCTAAGAGATCTAACCTTTGGGTTTACAAGCAGAGGGTCCTGGTTTCGTACGCTCCCCCGGGTGCTGGTTGCCCTTTTTCTTAGGCTGTTTAAGATTTCTTTCTAGGCTCTTTGGTCTGAATCTATTTCAAGCATCCAATGTCCAGGGACATTGGGATGTGGATGGACTGCCTAGGGTGCACTTCTCCATATGAGGTAACTTGGCAATTCCTCGGGGTTTGTACTTCGACCGGTCTCTGGTTCTGGGGGTCTAGTTTGTGACCATGTCTCTTGTCTGAGAGTTTGGAGTCCAGATCTGGATCGGTCCTGGGCGGTTTGGTTTCAAACCTTTAGGTTTGAAACATCCGCTTGTCCCTTCTGGTATCTGCCTGAGGGTTAGCTTTGCTGTCTCTCCAGTGGGATCGAACAGGATTGTCAGGAGGAAGGTTTTGCACTTTGATGTGGGCTCGTGGTTGTCTGTTCAATTGAGCTATCAGTATGGCTGAATGGTCTCTTATCACTTGCTTTCACCATTCTCTCATCTCTTATCCATGCCTATGGCTGGAGAAATTGTTCCTTTGCGTTTGTCCTCCTTCGGGGAGGTTTCTGAATACAGTTTCCATTGAGGCCCCAAAGTCCTTCCGAGGGGTTCTGTCGTCCTTGTGTGCAAGAGGTCATGGGTCTGGATTCTGGTACTGGGATGCTGTAGTTTAGTGTCTGTCTCCCTGGTATGGGAGTGGTCCCTCTTAGAACGGAGCTGTATAATCCAGAGTATATGTAGTGTTCTGTCATGGCTTGTTGTAGCAAGCAAGATTTAAATAATGGTCAGAGTTGTTCCCCCATGGGGTAGTTCCCTTTTAGGCCCTCCTTTTCCTTCTGAGGTGTTGTTCGAAGAATTCTGTATTCTTTGTTTTTGGATGTTGACAATCCTTTTGGACTGAGTCTGTTTCCTCGGAGTGGGGGTTGGGGATCTGACTGCTCTGCTGAGTCTTCTCCGTGTCCTTCTAGTTTATGCAGGTCTAAGTAGCCTAAGGGATCTCTACCCTGCCTAGTAGCTGAAGGCTTGGGGTTTGAGTCCTGCTGTGGCAGCTTTCTAATCTGGTCTCCTGCTTCAGTGGGGGGGCTCACGGTGTTTCATCCCTCCACTGATTTCATATGCTGCTGGTGTTAGATGTTCTTCTATGGTCTGGATTTTTTTACTGGACGAGAGTTGCCGTAAATATTTTTTGACATTCTCTGTGGGATGATCTCCCACGATGGCTTAGGGTCAACTTTGCTTCCTTGAGGCTGGAGCTCAGAGGTGGCTGTTTGTTTTCACAAGATAGCCTTTTTTCTCTGATAGGATAATTAGTTTCTTTCTATCCTTGTCTACAGGCTCCAAATTTCTTCGGCTTCATATGGGTTTCTTCCTATGTTGTTTACTTTTAGCGGTTGTGTCTGCTAAACTATGGTTCGGTGAAGAGCCTGTGTAAGTTATATGGTGGTGTATCAGGGATCTGAGGGTAGACCTTGGTTCTTTCCCGTGATCGCCTTTTCATAGGTGTGGAGTTGATCCCTTGTCCTTTTAGGGAGTCATTTCCCTGGGTGGTTCTCTTTAGCACCCTTGGGTTTGCTTTAGTCGTTTTGAGATTTTTTACCATAGTTGGTGGTCCTTTGGATACCTTATGGGTCCTCCGTTTTCCCCTTCGGGGGTAGATGAAGGTTCTCTTCCTTCGGGTTGTGGGTTAGTTCTGTGCAATCAGAAAGCTTGCAGGACTTGGCTCCTCTGGGGGTTTTTTTTTGTGCGAAATGGATTCTAGTGATTCTGAGTAGTCTCTAGGACGGCCTTGCAGGTGTCTAACTGATGGGCAATTACTTGGTCCTTTCATGTTTTTAACACCTTGTTTCTAAGTGTTACAGTTTTTTTATCAGGTATTGGGTAATTTTAGGCTGTGGTGCCCTTCGAAGGGGCCGCCTTCTGTACCCCGCCTTTGTTTGCATTCAGTGTCCTCTATAGCTTGGGTATTGTTTTCCCAAAAATTAATAAATGCAGCTGTGGACTCTTCCCGTTTTAAGAAGAAAAAAGGAAATTATGCTTACTTAATAATTTTCTTTTTCTTCTGACGGGAAGAGTCCACAGCTCCCCACCCTTGTTTTTTATGTGGTGGCCGTATTTTAGTTTTTTATTCTTCTGGCACCTCTTTTCACCCTGATATTCCTCCTACTGTTCCTTGTTTCCTTGACATAATGACTAGGGGGATGAGGGAAGTGGGGGAGGTATTTAAGCCTTTGGCTGGGGTGTCTTTGCCGCCTCCTGGTGGCCAGGTTCTGGATTCCCCAAAAGTAGTGAATGCAGCTGTGGACTCTTTCCATCAGAAGAAATGAAAATTATCAGGTAAGCATCATTTTAAGTTATTGAAGCAGATATGTGAGTGTTAAGCACTAGAGATAAAGTAGTTAAAATAATAATTTAATCGATTGATGAAATTAAAAGAACACTTCATAAAATACAGTTACTCAAATCACATCAAAACAATTAAACATTGTAAACATACACACAAAAAATGGGTGCCAAGTTTAGGAAATCAGCGTTAAAGTCCAGCATGAAAGATTTCCTTTCTTTCATGTAATTGGCAAGAGTCCATGAGCTAGTGAC
Organism: Bombina bombina; assembly: GCF_027579735.1. Taxonomy (NCBI): domain Eukaryota; kingdom Metazoa; phylum Chordata; class Amphibia; order Anura; family Bombinatoridae; genus Bombina; species Bombina bombina. The sequence goes on from NC_069499.1 coordinate 641,305,773, forward strand.
GTATAGGATATACAATCCTACCAGGAGGAGCAAAGTTTCCCAAACCTCAAAATGCCTATAATATAAACCCCTCACCACACCCACAATTCAGTTTTACAAACTTTGCCTCCTATAGAGGTAGTGAAGTAAGTTTGTGCTTGATTTCTACGTTGATATGCGCTTCTCAGCATTTTGAAGCCCGATTCCTCAGAGTACAGTGAATGTCGGAGGGATGTGATGGCAGTATCACCTATTGAATTCTATGGTTTTCCTCACGGGAAATCTTTTTCATAGGTTCTCTGTTATCGGTCGTAGAGATTCATCTCCTACCTCCCTTTTCAAATAGACGATATACTCTCATTTTCCATTACCTCTACTGATAACCGTTTCAGTACTGGTTTGGCTATCTGCTATATGTGGATGGGTGTCTTTCGGTAAGTATGTTTTCATTACTTAAGACACTCTCAGCCAAATTAAGGCTCGCAAGGTCACAAAATGCTGATGTTTATTGCATCATTTTTAGCGCGAGAATTTTTTTGACTCGAAGGTACGTCCGGTGACTCAAATTCGTCATTTCTGGTGTCTTAGTTGACACTGAGTTTCCTTGCACAAGGTTGCGTCTGCAATGATGCGAGTGTGTTATTTCCGGCTGTTGTTAGCGCCAAAAAATTTCACTTTTTCTATGTCAGAGGGCTATGCTGTTTGCATTGTTTCCCATTCCTGAAACTGCCATATAAGGAAATTGATATTTTTGCTTTATATGTTTTTTCTCTTACATTTGCAAGATGTCTCAATCTGATCCTGTCTCAGAAACCACTGTTGGAACCCTGCTGCCTGATAACAGTTCTACCAAAGCTAAGTGTATCTGTTGTGAATTTGTGGAAATTATATCTCCAGCTGTGGTATGTAATAGTTGTCATAAGATTTTACATGCAGAGAATGTATCCATCAGTAATAGTACAATGCCTGTTATTCCTTCAACATCTAATGTACATGATATACCTGTGAATATAAAAGATTTTGTTGCTGATGCGATTCAGAAGGCTTTGTCTGCTATCCCGCCTTCTAAAAAACATAAAACGTCTTTTAAAACTTCTCATAAAGTTGATGAAATTTCAAATACCCGACAACATACTGAATTATCCTCATCTGATGAGGATCTTTCTGATTCAGAAGATCCTTCCTCAGATATTGACACTGACAAATCTACTTATTTATTTAAAATGGAGTATATTCGTTCCTTGTTAAGAGGTGTTGATTACATTGGATATTGAGGAAACTAGTCCTCTTGATACTAAAACTAGTAAACGTTTAAATTCTGTTTATAAACCTCCTGTGGTTACTCCAGAGGTTTTTCCAGTTCCTGATGCTATTTCTGATATGATTTCTAAGGAATGGAATAGGACTGGTACTTTTATCCCTTCTGCAAGGTTTAAAAAATTGTAACCTTTGCCAGCAGTTAGTTTGGAGTTTTAGGAAAAGATCCCCAAAGTTGATGGGGCTATTTCTACTCTTGCTAAAGTACTAATATTCCTATGGAAGATAGTACTTCCTTTAAGGACCCTTTAGATAGGAAACTTGAATCTTATCTAAAGAAAGCTTATTTATATTCTGGCTATCTTCTCAGGCCTGCCATTTCTATGGCTGATGTTGCAGCTGCATCAACTTTTTGGTTGGAAAGTTTAGCGCAACAGGAAATGGATCCTGATTTGTCTAGCATTGTTCGCTTGCTTCAACATGCTAATCATTTTATCTGTGATGCGATTTTTGATATCATCAAAATTGATGTTAAATCTGTCTTTAGCTGTTTTAGCTAGAAGAGCTTTGTGGCTCAGATATTGGAATTCTGACATGGTATCTAAATCTATATTACTATCTCTTTCTTTCCAAGGTAATAATTTATGTGGTTCTCAGTTGGATTCGATTATTTCAACTGTCACTGGGGGGAAGGGAGTTTTTTTGCCTCAGGATAAAAGACCTACGGGTAAATCTAAAACGTCTAATTGTTTTCGTTCCTTTCGACAAAATAAGCAACAGAAACCTAATCCTTCCCCCAAAGAATTTGGTTCCAATTGGAAACCTTCAAGTTGGAGTAAATCTAAACCGTTTAAGAAACCAAAGCCAGCCCCCAAGTCTCATTCCAGCTCAGCTGGTAGGGGGCAGATTAAGATTCTTCCAAAACTTTTGGGCAGATTCTGCCCAAAATCAATGGATTCACAGTATTGTCTCTCAAGGGTACCGAATAGGATTCAGTGTAAAACCTCCTGTGATTTTTTTTTTTCTCTCACGCATCCCAGCAAAGCCAGTAAAGGCTCAGGCTTTTCTGAAGTGTGTTTCAGACCTGTATCTGTCAGGGGTAATCATACCAGTTCCGTTTCAGGAATAAGGTCTGGGGTTTTATACAAATCTATTCATTGTCCCAAAGAAAGAAAATTCATTCAAGCCAGTTCTGAATCTGAAAATTTTGAACAGTTTTGTTTAGCAAAAGGCATAATAGTCCACGATAGACTTACAGGATGCATGTCTTTATATTCCAATTCATCCAGACCACTATCAGTTTCTGAGATTCTCTTTTCTAGACAAGCATTACCAATTTGTCGCTCTTCCATTTGGTCTAGCGACAGCTCCAAGAATCTTTTCAAAGGTTCTCAGTGTCCTACTCTCTCTGTAATCAGAGAACGGGTATTGCGGTGTTTCCTTATTTGAATGATATCTTGGTACTAGCTCAGTCTTTACATTCTGCAGAATCTCACACAAATCAACTAGTGTTGTTTCTTCAAAGACATGATTGGAGGATCAATTTACCAAAAAGTTCCTTGATTCCTCAAACAAGGGTCAACTTTTCTCCAACATAGGTGTGTCCGGTCCACGGCGTCATCCTTACTTGTGGGATATTCTCCTCCCCAACAGGAAATGGCAAAGAGCCCAGCAAAGCTGGTCACATGATCCCTCCTAGGCTCCGCCTTCCCCAGTCATTCTCTTTGCCGTTGTACAGGCAACATCTCCACGGAGATGGCTTAGAGTTTTTTGGTGTTTAACTGTAGTTTTTATTATTCAATCAAGAGTTTGTTATTTTAAAATAGTGCTGGTATGTACTATTTACTCTGAAACAGAAAAGAGATGAAGATTTCTGTTTGTAAGAGGAAAATGATTTTGGCAACCGTTACTAAAATCGATGGCTGTTTCCACACAGGACTGTTGAGAGGAATTAACTTCAGTTGGGGGAAACAGTGAGCAGACTTTTGCTGCTTGAGGTATGACACATTTCTAACAAGACGATGTAATGCTGGAAGCTGTCATTTTCCCTATGGGATCCGGTAAGCCATTTTTATTACATAAGAAAAAAAGGGCTTCACAAGGGCTTTTAAGACTGTAGACATTTTCTGGGCTAAAACGATTGATATATAAGCATATTTTATACTTCATAGCTTTGAGGAATTATTTTATTCTTGGGAATTATGTAAAATAACCGGCAGGCACTGTATTGGACACCTTATTCTCTAGGGGCTTTCCCTAATCATAGGCAGAGCCCCATTTTCGCGCCTCTATTGCGCACTTGTTTTTGGGAAGCATGACATGCAGATGCCTGTGTGAGGAGCTCTGATACATAGAAAAGACTTTCTGAAAGCGTCATTTGGTATCGTATTCCCCTTTGGGCTTGGTTGGGTCTCAGCAAAGCAGATACCAGGGACTGTAAAGGGGTTAAATATAAAAACGGCTCCGGTTCCGTTATTTTAAGAGCTAAAGCTTTCAAATTTGGTGTGCAATACTTTTAAGGCTTTAAGACACTGTGGTGAAATTTTGGTGAATTTTGAACAATTCCTTCATACTTTTTTCACATTTGCAGTAATAAAGTGTGTTCAGTTTAAAATTTAAAGTGACAGTAACGGTTTTATTTTAAAACGTTTTTTGTACTTTGTTATCAAGTTTATGCCTGTTTAACATGTCTGAACTACCAGATAGACTGTGTTCTGTATGTGGGGAAGCCAAGGTTCCTTCTCATTTAAATAGATGTGATTTATGTGACACAAAATTTAGAGAAAATGATGCCCAAGATGATTCCTCAAGTGAGGGGAGTAAGCATGGTACTGCATCATCCCCTCCTTCGTCTACACCAGTCTTGCCCACACAGGAGGCCCCTAGTACATCTAGTGCGCCAATACTCCTTACTATGCAACAATTAACGGCTGTAATGGATAATTCTATCAAAAACTTTTTAGCCAAAATGCCCACTTATCAGCGAAAGCGCGACTGCTCTGTTTTAGAAAATACTGAAGAGCATGAGGACGCTGATGATATTGGTTCTGAAGTGCCCCTACACCAGTCTGAGGGGGCCAGGGAGGTTTTGTCTGAGGGAGAAATTTCAGATTCAGGGAAAATTTCTCAACAAGCTGAACCTGATGTGATTACATTTAAATTTAAATTGGAACATCTCCGCGCCCTGCTTAAGGAGGTGTTATCTACTCTGGATGATTGTGAGAATTTGGTCATTCCAGAGAAATTATGTAAAATGGACAAGTTCCTAGAGGTCCCGGGGCCCCCCGAAGCTTTTCCTATACCCAAGCGGGTGGCGGACATTGTAAATAAAGAATGGGAAAGGCCCGGCATACCTTTCGTCCCTCCCCCTATATTTAAGAAATTGTTTCCTATGGTCGACCCCAGAAAGGACTTATGGCAGACAGTCCCCAAGGTCGAGGGGGCGGTTTCTACTCTAAACAAACGCACCACTATACCCATAGAAGATAGTTGTGCTTTCAAAGATCCTATGGATAAAAAATTAGAGGGTTTTCTTAAAAAGATGTTTGTTCAGCAAGGTTACCTTCTACAACCAATTTCATGCATTGTTCCTGTCACTACAGCGGCGTGTTTCTGGTTCGATGAACTAGAAAAGGCGCTCAATAAAGATTCTTCTTATGAGGAGATTTTGGACAGAATTCATGCTCTCAAATTGGCTAACTCTTTCACCCTAGACGCCACTTTGCAATTGGCTAGATTAGCGGCGAAAAATTCTGGGTTTGCTATTGTGGCGCGCAGAGCGCTTTGGCTAAAATCTTGGTCAGCGGATGCGTCTTCCAAGAACAAATTGCTTAACATTCCTTTCAAGGGGAAAACGCTGTTTGGCCCTGACTTGAAAGAGATTATTTCTGATATCACTGGGGGCAAGGGCCACGCCCTTCCTCAGGATAGGTCTTTCAAGGCCAAAAATAAACCTAATTTTCGTCCCTTTCGCAGAAACGGACCAGCCCTAAGTGCTACGTCCTCTAAGCAAGAGGGGTAATACTTCTCAAGCCAAGCCAGCCTGGAGGCCAATGCAAGGCTGGAACAAAGGTAAGCAGGCCAAGAAACCTGCCACTGCTACCAAGACAGCATGAGATGTTGGCCCCCGATCCGGGACCGGATCTGGTGGGGGGCAGACTCTCTCTCTTCGCTCAGGCTTGGGCAAGAGATGTTCTGGATCCTTGGGCGCTAGAAATAGTCTCCCAAGGTTATCTTCTGGAATTCAAGGGGCTTCCCCCAAGGGGGAGGTTCCACAGGTCTCAATTGTCTTCAGACCACATAAAAAAACAGGCATTCTTACATTGTGTAGAAGACCTGTTAAAAATGGGAGTGATTCATCCTGTTCCATTAGGAGAACAAGGGATGGGGTTCTACTCCAATCTGTTCGTAGTTCCCAAAAAAGAGGGAACATTCAGACCAATCTTAGATCTCAAGATCCTAAACAAGTTTCTCAAGGTTCCATCGTTCAAAATGGAAACCATTCGAACAATTCTTCCTTCCATCCAGGAAGGTCAATTCATGACCACGGTGGATTTAAAGGATGCGTATCTACATATTCCTATCCACAAGGAACATCATCGGTTCCTAAGGTTCGCATTTCTGGACAAGCATTACCAGTTTGTGGCACTTCCGTTCGGATTAGCCACTGCTCCAAGAATTTTCACAAAGGTACTAGGGTCCCTTCTAGCGGTGCTAAGACCAAGGGGCATTGCAGTAGTACCTTACTTGGACGACATACTGATTCAAGCGTCGTCCCTTCCACAAGCATTGTCCTGGCCTTTCTCAGATCTCACGGGTGGAAAGTGAACGTAGAAAAAAGTTCTCTATCTCAGTCAACAAGGGTTCCCTTCTTGGGAACAGTAATAGACTCCTTAGAAATGAGGATCTTTCTGACAGAGGCCAGAAAATCAAAACTTCTAAACTCTTGTCAAATACTTCATTCTGTTCCTCTTCCTTCCATAGCGCAGTGCATGGAAGTAATAGGTTTGATGGTAGCGGCAATGGACATAGTTCCTTTTGCGCGAATTCATCTAGGACCATTACAACTGTGCATGCTCAGTCAGTGGAATTGGGATTATACAGACTTGTCTCCGACGATACAAGTAGATCAGAGGACCAGAGATTCACTCCGTTGGTGGCTGTCCCTGGACAACCTGTCACAGGGGATGAGCTTCCGCAGACAAGAGTGGGTCATTGTCACGACCGACGCCAGTCTGGTGGGCTGGGGCGCGGTCTGGGGACCCCTGAAAGCTCAGGGTCTTTGGTCTCGGGAAGAATCTCTTCTCCCGATAAATATTCTGGAACTGAGAGCGATATTCAATGCTCTCAAGGCTTGGCCTCAGCTAGCAAAGGCCAAATTCATACGGTTTCAATCAGACAACATGACGACTGTTGCGTACATCAACCATCAGGGGGGAACAAGGAGTTCCCTGGCGATGGAAGAAGTGACCAAAATCATTCAATGGGCGGAGGCTCACTCCTGCCACTTGTCTGCAATCCACATCCCAGGAGTGGAAAATTGGGAAGCGGATTTTCTGAGTCGTCAGACATTTCATCCGGGGGAGTGGGAACTCCATCCGGAAATCTTTGCCCAAATTACTCAATTGTGGGGCATTCCAGACATGGATCTGATGGCTTCTCGTCAGAACTTCAAGGTTCCTTGCTACGGGTCCAGATCCAGGGATCCCAAGGCGACTCTAGTAGATGCACTAGTAGCACCTTGGACCTTCAAACTAGCTTATGTATTCCCGCCGTTTCCTCTCATCCCCAGGCTGGTAGCCAGGATCAATCAGGAGAGGGCATCGGTGATCTTGATAGCTCCTGCGTGGCCACGCAGGACTTGGTATGCAGACCTGGTGAATATGTCATCGGCTCCACCATGGAAGCTACCTTTGAGACGAGACCTTCTTGTTCAAGGTCCGTTCGAACATCCGAATCTGGTCTCACTCCAACTGACTGCTTGGAGATTGAACGCTTGATCTTATCAAAGCGGGGGTTCTCAGATTCTGTCATTGATACTCTTGTTCAGGCTAGAAAGCCTGTAACTAGAAAAATCTACCACAAAATATGGAAAAAATATATCTGTTGGTGTGAATCTAAAGGATTCCCTTGGGACAAGATAAAAATTCCTAAGATTCTATCCTTTCTTCAAGAAGGTTTGGAGAAAGGATTATTTGCAAGTTCTCTGAAGGGACAGATTTCTGCCTTGTCTGTGTTACTTCACAAAAAGCTGGCAGCTGTGCCAGATGTTCAAGCCTTTGTTCAGGCTCTGGTTAGAATCGAGCCTGTTTACAAACCTTTGACTCCTCCTTGGAGTCTCAATTTAGTTCTTTCAGTTCTTCAGGGGGTTCCGTTTGAACCCTTACATTCCGTTGATATTAAGTTATTATCTTGGAAAGTTTTGTTTTTGGTTGCAATTTCTTCTGCTAGAAGAGTTTCAGAATTATCTGCTCTGCAGTGTTCTCCTCCTTATCTGGTGTTCCATGCAGATAAGGTGGTTTTGCGTACTAAACCTGGTTTTCTTCCGAAAGTTGTTTCTAACAAAAACATTAACCAGGAGATAGTCGTGCCTTCTTTGTGTCCGAATCCAGTTTCAAAGAAGGAACGTTTGTTGCACAATTTGGATGTAGTTCGTGCTCTAAAATTCTATTTAGATGCTACAAAGGATTTTAGACAAACATCTTCCTTGTTTGTTGTTTATTCTGGTAAAAGGAGAGGTCAAAAAGCAACTTCTACCTCTCTCTCTTTTTGGCTTAAAAGCATCATCAGATTGGCTTACGAGACTGCCGGACGGCAGCCTCCTGAAAGAATCACAGCTCATTCCACTAGGGCTGTGGCTTCCACATGGGCCTTCAAGAACGAGGCTTCTGTTGATCAGATATGTAAGGCAGCGACTTGGTCTTCACTGCACACTTTTACTAAATTTTACAAATTTGATACTTTTGCTTCTTCTGAGGCTATTTTTGGGAGAAAGGTTTTGCAAGCCGTGGTGCCTTCCATCTAGGTGACCTGATTTGCTCCCTCCCTTCATCCGTGTCCTAAAGCTTTGGTATTGGTTCCCACAAGTAAGGATGACGCCGTGGACCGGACACACCTATGTTGGAGAAAACAGAATTTATGTTTACCTGATAAATTACTTTCTCCAACGGTGTGTCCGGTCCACGGCCCGCCCTGGTTTTTTAATCAGGTCTGATAATTTATTTTCTTTAACTACAGTCACCACGGTATCATATGATTTCTCCTATGCAAATATTCCTCCTTTACGTCGGTCGAATGACTGGGGAAGGCGGAGCCTAGGAGGGATCATGTGACCAGCTTTGCTGGGCTCTTTGCCATTTCCTGTTGGGGAGGAGAATATCCCACAAGTAAGGATGACGCCGTGGACCGGACACACCGTTGGAGAAAGTAATTTATCAGGTAAACATAAATTCTGTTTTTAGGTTTCCACATAGATTCAGTGTCCATGACTCTGTCTCTAACAGACAAGAGATGATTAAAATTGGTTTCAGCTTTTCGGAACCTTCAGTCTCAATCATTTCCTTCAGTAGCTATGTGCATGGAAGTTTTAGGTCTCATGACTGCAGCATCGGATGCTATCCCCTTTGCTCGTTTTCATATGAGACCTCTCCAGCTTTGTATGCGGAATCAAGGGTGCAGGGATTATACAAATATATCACAATTAATATCCTTAAATCCCAATGTTCGACTCTCTCTGACTTGATGATTAGATAACCATCGTAAAGTTCAAGGGGCCTCTTTTGTTCGTCCAACCTAGACTGTGATCACAACAGGTTGCAAGTCTTTCAGGTTGGGGAGCTGTCAAGGGGTTTGGAAATCTCAAGAGGCGAGGTTACCAATCAATATTTTAGAACTCCGTGCTATTTTCAGGGCTCTTCAGGCTTGGCCTCTGTTGAAGAGAGAACCGTTCATTTGTTTCCAAACAAACAATATCACAACTGTAGCGTATGTCAATCATCAGGGTGGGACTCAAAGTCCCCTAGCTATGAAAGAAGTATCTCGGATACTTGCTTGGGCGGAATCCAGCTCCTGTCTAATTTCTGCGGTTCATATCCCAGGTATAGACAATTGGGAAGCGGATTATCTCAGCCTTTACATACGGGGGAGTGGTCGCTCAATCCAGATGTGTTTTCTCAGATTGTTCAGATGTGGGGTCTTCTAGAAATAGATCTGATGACTTCCCATCTAAACCAGAAACTTAACAGGTACCTGTCCAGGTCCAGGGATCCTCAGGTGGAGGCGGTGGATGCGTTAGCAGTTCCTTGGTGTTACCAACCTGCTTATATTTTCCCGCCTCTAGTTCTTCTTCCATGAGTGATCTCCAAGATCATCATGAAACAATTGTTTGTGGTATGGAAGTTGAACGCCTAGTGCTTAGTCATAGAGGTTTCTCTGACTCGGGCTCGTAAATCTGTTTCTAGGAAGATTTATTATTGATTTTGGAAGACTTATATTTCATGGTGTTCTCATATATTTTCTTGATATTCTTTTAGAATTCCTAGAATTTTACAGTTTTTTCAGGATGGTTTGGCTAAAGGTTTGTC
>NC_069499.1:641320590-641472959 GCF_027579735.1 Bombina bombina
TTATCAATCTCTTCTCTACTTAATAGCTTACCATTTCTTAGTACTCTATAACAAGGTACGAGCGATCTTCCCACTCAACATCCCTGTCTTTATAAGTAGGTGTGCATTTTGAAGGAGAGGTGTCAATGGAGATGGTATAGAGGAAATATTAGTTGTGTTTGTGACCACCGTATCCCCCCCATCGCAAAGTAACCCACTATACTATTAATCCCTAAACCGCCCCAACCCCTCCCCCCCAAAAAACCTGCTATCTAAAAAAAACTACTCTAAAATTGCCCTGAAAAGGGAATTTGGCTGGGCATTGCTCTTAAAATGGCATTTAGCTCTATTGCTGCCCATTAAAAAAAAAAAACACCAAAACCTAATACTGAACCCCAAAGATGGTACTCGCCAAAGATGAATCCTGGTGGTGTGTTTCATCTTCATCCCGGCGGTGCTCTTTATCCATCTTCTTATTTCTCTTGTTAAGTGTATCCAGTCCACGGATCATCCATTACTTGTGGGATATTCTCCTTCCCAACAGGAAGTTGCAAGAGGATCACCCACAGCAGAGCTGCTATATAGCTCCTCCCCTCACTGCCATATCCAGTCATTCTCTTGCAACTCTCAACAAAGATGAACGTAGTAAGAGGAGAGTGGTGTATTATAGTTAGTTTTTTAACTTCAATCAAAAGTTTGTTATTTTTAAATGGTACCGGAGTGTACTGTTTCATCTCAGGCAGCATTAGAAGAAGAATCTGCCTGTGATTTCTATGATCTTAGCAGAAGTAACTAAGATCCATTGCTGTTCTCACATATTCTGAGGAGTGAGGTAACTTCAGAGGGGGAATAGCGTGCAGGTTTTCCTGTAATAAGGAATGTGCAGTTAACATATTTCTAGGGATGGAATTTGCTAGAAAAATGCTGCTGATACCGGATTAATGTAAGTTAAGCCTTAAATGCAGTGATAGCGACTGGTATCAGGCTTATTAACAGAGATACATACTCTTTTATAAAAGTGTAATATAAAACGTTTCCTGGCATGTTAATCGTTTTTATATATGTTTGGTGACAAAACTTATTGGGGCCTAGTTTTTTTCCACATGGTTGGCTTGATTTTTGCCTAGTAACAGGCTTTCCACTGTTGCAATATGAGTGGGAAGGGCCTATTTTAGTGCTTTTCTGTGCAGCTAAAAATACTGACAGACATTCAGCTTCCCTCTGCATGATACAGGACATCTCTGAAGGGCTCAAAAGGCTTCAAAGTCGTGTTTGAGGAGGGTAACAATCACAGTAGACTGTGGCAGTTGTTGTGACTGTGTTTAAAAAACGTTTCTTTCATGTAATTAACAAGAGTCCATGAGCTAGTGACGTATGGGATATACATTCCTACCAGGAGGGGCAAAGTTTCCCAAACCTTAAAATGCCTATAAATACACCCCTCACCACACCCACAAATCAGTTTTACAAACTTTGCCTCCAAGGGAGGTGGTGAAGTAAGTTTGTGCTAGATTCTACGTTGATATGCGCTCCGCAGCAAGTTGGAGCCCGGTTTTCCTCTCAGCGTGCAGTGAATGTCAGAGGGATGTGAAGAGAGTATTGCCTATTGAATGCAGTGATCTCCTTCTACGGGGTCTATTTCATAAGGTTCTCTGTTATCGGTCGTAGAGATTCATCTCTTACCTCCCTTTTCAGATCGACGATATACTCTTATATTTACCATTTCCTCTACTGATTCTCGTTTCAGTACTGGTTTGGCTTTCTACAAACATGTAGATGAGTGTCCTGGGGTAAGTAAGTCTTATTTTCTGTGACACTCTAAGCTATGGTTGGGCACTTTATTTATAAAGTTCTAAATATATGTATTCAAACATTTATTTGCCTTGACTCAGAATGTTCAACTTTCCTTATTTCCAGACAGTCAGTTTCATATTTGGGATTATGCATTGAATTATCATATTTTTTCTTACCTCAAAAATTTGACTTTTTTCCCTGTGGGCTGTTAGGCTCGCGGGGGCTGAAAATGCTTCATTTTATTGCGTCATTCTTGGCGCGGACTTTTTTGGCGCAAAAATTCTTTTCCGTTTCCGGCGTCATACGTGTCGCCGGAAGTTGCGTCATTTTTTGACGTTATTTTGCGTCAAAAATGTCGGCGTTCCGGATGTGGCGTCATTTTTGGCGCCAAAAGCATTTAGGCGCCAAATAATGTGGGCGTCTTTTTTGGCGCTAAAAAATATGGGCGTCATTTTTGTCTCCACATTATTTAAGTCTCATTATTTATTGCTTCTGGTTGCTAGAAGCTTGTTCACTGGCATTTTTTTCCCATTCCTGAAACTGTCATTTAAGGAATTTGATCAATTTTGCTTTATATGTTGTTTTTTTCTTTTACATATTGCAAGATGTTCCACGTTGCAACTGAGTCAGAAGTTACTACAGGAAAATCACTGCACAGTGCTGGAGCTACCAAGCTAAGTCTGCTATAAACTTTTGGTATCTGTTTCTCCAGCTGTTATTTGTATTGCATGTCATGTCAAACTTATTAATGCAGATAAAATTTCCTTTAGTACTGTTACATTACCTGTTGCTGTCCGTCAACATCTAATTTTCAGAGTGTTCCTGATAACATAAGAGATTTTATTTTTTAAATCCATTAAGAAGGCTATGTCTGTTATTTCTCCTTCTAGTATACATAAAAGTCTTTTAAAACTTCTCTTTTTTTCAGATGAATTTTTAAATGAACATCATCATTCTGATACTGATAATGGTTCTTCTGGTTCAGAGGTTTCTGTCTCAGAGGTTGATGCTGATAAATCTTTGTATTTGTTCAAGATGGAATTTATTCGTTCTTTACTTAAAGAAGTGTTATTTGCATTAGAAATAGAGGATTCTGGTCCTCTTGATACTAAATGTAAACGTTTAAATAAGGTTTTTAAATCTCCTGTAGTTATTCCAGAAGTGTTTTATCTCCCTGATGCTATTTCTGAAGTAATTTCCAGGGAATGGAATAATTTGGGATATTTATTTTCTCCTTCTAGACGTTTAAGCAAATTATATCCTGTGCCATCTGACAGATTAGAGTTTGTTGGGACAAAAATCCCTAAGGTTATGGGGCTGTCTCTACTCCTGCTAATGTACTACTATTTCTATGGCAAATAGTACTTCATTTAAGGATCCTTTAGATAGGAAAATTGAATCCTTTCTAAGAAAAGCTTACTTATGTTCAGGTAATCTTCTTAGACCTGCTATATTTTTAGCGGATGTTGCTGCAGCTTCAACTTTTTTGGTTAGAAGCTTTAGCGCAACAAGTAACAGATCATAATTTTATAGCATTATTATTATTCTATAACATGCTAATAATTTTATTGGTGATACCATCTTTTGATATCATTAGAGTTGATGTCAGGTATATGTCTCTAGCTATTTTAGCTAGAAAAGCTTTATGGATTAAACTTGGAATGCTGACATGTCTTCTAAGTCAACTTTGCTTTCCCTTTCTTTCCAGGGTAAATAATCATTTCGTTCCTTTCCTCACAACAAGGAACAAAAGCCTGATCCTTCATCCTCAGGAGCGGTATCAGTTTGGAAACTATTTCCAGTTTGGAATATATCCAAGCCTTATAGAAACCTATAGCCAGCTCCTAAGTACCTATGAAGGTGCGGCCCTTATTCCAGCTCAGCTGGTATGGGGCAGATTACGTTTTCTTCAAAGAAATTTGGATCAATTCCGTTCTTAATCTCTGGTTTCAGAAACATTGTTTCAGAAAGGTACAGAATTGGCTTCAAGTTAAGGCCTCCTGCTAAGAGATTCTTTTCTTTCCCGTGTCCCAATTGACACAGCAAGGCTCAGCATTTCTGAAATGTGTTTCAGATCTAGAGTTGGCTGGAGTATTTATGCCAGTTCCAGTTCTGGAACAGGGGCTGGGGTTTTATTTTATCTCTTCATTGTACCAAAGAAGGTCAATTCCTTCAGACCAGTTCTGGATCTATCATTATTGAATCGTTATGTTAGGATACCAACATTCAAGATGGTTACTGTAGGACTATCCTGCCTTTTGTTTAGCAAGGGCATTATATGTCTACAATAGATTTACAGGATGTGTATCTGCATATTCCGATTCATCCAGATCACTTTTAGTGTCTGAGATTCTCTTTTTAGACAAGCATTACCAGTTTTGTGGCTCTACTATTTGGCCTAGCCTCAGTTCCAAGAATTTTTTTCAAAGGTTCTCGGTGCCCTTCTTTCTGTAATCAGAGAATAGGGTTTTGGTATTTCCTTATTTGGACGATATCTTGGTACTTGCTCAGTCTTCTCATTTTCGAAGAATCTCATACGAATCGACTTGTGTTGTTTCTTCAAGTTCATGGTTGGAGGATCAATTTACCAATCAGTTTATTGATTCCTCAGACAAGGGTAACCTTTTTAGGTTTCTAGATAAATTCAGTGTCTATGACTCTGTCCTTGTCAGACAAGAGAAGTTTAACATTGATATCAGCTTGTCAAAACCTTCAGTCACAATCATTCCCTTTGGTAGCCTTATGCATGGAAATGTTGGATCTTAGGACTGCCGCATCAGATGCGATCTCCTTTGCTCGTTTTCACATGCGTCCTCTTCAGCTCTGTATGCTGAACCAATGGTGCAGGGATTACTCAAAGATATCTCAATTAATATCTTTAAACCGATTTTACGACACTCTCTGACATGGTGGACAGATCACCATCGTTTAGTTCAGGGGGCTTCTTTGTTCTTCCGACCTGGACTATAATCTCAACAGATACGAGTCTTACAGGTTGGGGAGCTGTGTGGGGGTATCTGACGGCACAAGGGGTTTGGGAATCTCAGGAGGTGAGATTTCCGATCAATATTTTGGAACCCCGTGCAATTTCAGAGCTCTTCAGTCTTGGCCTCTTCTGAAGAGAGAGTTGTTCATTGTTTTCAGATAAGACATTGTCACAACTGTGGCATACATCAATCATCAAGGAGGGACTCACAGTCCTCTGGCTATGAAAGAAGTATCTCGAATTTTGGTTTGGGCGGAATCCAGCTCCTGTCTAATCTCTGCGGTTTATATCCCAGGTATGGACAATTGGAAAGCGGATTATCTCAATCGCCAAACGTTGCATCCGGGCGAATGGTCTCTTCACCCAGAGGTATTTCTTCAGATTGTTCAAATGTGGGAACTTCCAGAAATAGTTCTGATGGCTTCTCATCTAAACAAGAAACTTCCCAGGTATCTGTCCAGATCCCGGGATCCTCAGGCGGAGGCAGTGGATGCATTTTCACTTCCTTGGAAGTATCATCCTGCCTATATCTTTCCGCCTCTAGTTCTTCTTCCAAGAGTAATCTCCAAGATTCTGAAGGAATGCTCGTTTGTTCTGCTGGTAGCTCCGGCATGGCCTCACAGGTTTTTGGTATGCGGATCTTGTCCGGATGGCCTCTTGCCAACCGTGGACTCTTCCGTTAAGACCAGACCTTTTGTCTCAAGGTCCTTTTTTCCATCAGGATCTGAAATCCTTAAATTTAAAGGTATGGAGATTGAACGCTTGATTCTTGGTCAAAGAGGTTTCTCTGACTCTGTGATTAATACTATGTTACAGGCTTGTACATCTGTATCCAGAGAGATATATTATAGAGTCTGGAAGACTTATATTTCTTGGTGTCTTTCTCATCATTTTTCTTGGCATTCTTTTAGAATACCGAGAATATTACAATTTCTTCAGGATGGTTTAGATAAGGGTTTGTCCGCAAGTTCCTTGAAAGGTCAAATCTCTGCTCTTTCTGTTCTTTTTCACAGAAAGATTGCTATTCTTCCTGATATTCATTGTTTTGTACAAGCTTTGGTTTGTATAAAGCCTGTCATTAAGTCAATTTCTCCTCCTTGGAGTTTGAATTTGGTTCTGGGGGCTCTTCAAGCTCCTCCATTTGAACCTATGCATTCATTGGATATTAATTACTTTCTTGGAAAGTTTTGTTCCTTTTGGCCATCTCTTCTGCCAGAAGAGTTTCTGAATTATCTGCTCTTTCTTATGAGTCTCCTTTTCTGATTCTTCATCAGGATAAGGCGGTGTTGCGAACTTCTTTTGAATTTTTACCTAAAGTTGTGAATTCCAACAACATTAGTAGAGAAATTGTGGTTCCTTCATTATGTCCTAATCCTAAGAATTCTAAGGAGAAATCGTTGCATTCTTTGGATGTTGTTAGAGCTTTGAAATATTATGTTGAAGCTACGAAATCTTTCTGTAAGACTTCTAGTCTATTTGTTATCTTTTCCGGTTCTAGGAAAGGCCAGAAAGCTTCTGCCATTTCTTTGGCATCTTGGTTGAAATCTTTAATTCATCTTGCCTATGTTGAGTCGGGTAAAATTCCGCCTCAGAGAATTACAGCTCATTCTACTAGGTCAGTATCTACTTCCTGGGCGTTTAGGAATGAAGCTTCGGTTGACCAGATCTGCAAAGCAGCAACTTGGTCCTCTTTGCATACTTTTACTAAATTCTACCATTTTGATGTATTTTCTTCTTCTGAAGCAGTTTTTGGTAGAAAAGTACTTCAGGCAGCGGTTTCAGTTTGAATCTTCTGCTTATGTTTTTTGTTAAACTTTATTTTGGGTGTGGATTATTTTCAGCAGGAATTGGCTGTCTTTATTTTATCCCTCCCTCTCTAGTGACTCTTGTGTGGAAAGATCCACATCTTGGGTAGTCATTATCCCATACGTCACTAGCTCATGGACTCTTGTTAATTACATGAAAGAAAACATAATTTATGTAAGAACTTACCTGATAAATTCATTTCTTTCATATTAACAAGAGTCCATGAGGCCCACCCTTTTTTGGGGTGGTTATGATTTTTTTGTATAAAGCACAATTATTCCAATTCCTTATTTTATATGCTTCGCACTTTTTTTCTTATCACCCCACTTCTTGGCTATTCGTTAAACTGATTTGTGGGTGTGGTGAGGGGTGTATTTATAGGCATTTTAAGGTTTGGGAAACTTTGCCCCTCCTGGTAGGAATGTATATCCCATACGTCACTAGCTCATGGACTCTTGTTAATATGAAAGAAATGAATTTATCAGGTAAGTTCTTACATAAATTATGTTTTTTGTCATTTATTATTCTGTTTTTGTTATTAAGGGGTTAATCATCCATTTGCAAGTGGGTGCAATGCTCTGCTGACTTGTTACATACACTGTAAAAATTTTGTTAGTGTAACTGCCCTTTTTGAATGTTTCAAATTTTGTCAAAATTTGTTTCCCTTAAAGGCAAAGTAACGTTTTTTTATATTGCTTGTTAACTTTAAAGCTTTAAAGTGTTTTCCAAGCTTGCTAGTCTCATTGCTAGTCTGTACAAACATGTCTGAAACAGAGGACACTTGTTCATTATGTTTAAAAGCCATGGTGGAGCCCCATAGGAGAATGTGTACTAAATGTATTGATTTCACCTTAAACAGTAAATATCAGTCTTTATCTATAAAATAATTGTCACCAGAGGGGTCTGTCGAGGGGTAAGTTATGCAGACTAACTCTCCCCACGTGTCGGACCCTTCGCCTCCCGCTCAAGGGACGCACACTAATATGGCGCCAAGTACATCAGGGACGCCCATAGCGATTACTTTGCAGGACATGGCTGCAATCATGAATAATACCCTGTCAGAGGTATTATCCAGATTGCCTGAATTGAGAGGCAAGCGCGATAGCTCTGGGGTTAGACCAGATACAGAGCGCGTAGATGCTGTAAGAGCCATGTCTGATACTGCGTCACAATATGCAGAACCTGAGGACGGAGAGCTTCAGTCTGTGGGTGACGTCTCTGAATCGGGGAGACCTGATTCAGAGATTTCTAATTTTAAATTTAAGCTTGAGTACCTCCGTGTATTGCTTGGGGAGGTATTAGCTGCTCTGAATGACTGTGACACAATTGCAGTGCCAGAGAAATTGTGTAGGCTGGATAAATACTATGCAGTGCCGGTGAGTACTGATGTTTTTCCAATACCTAAAAGGCTTACAGAAATTATTAGTAAGAAGTGGGATAGGCCCGGTGTGCCCTTTTCCCCACCTCCTATATTTATGTTTCCAATAGATGCCACTACACGGGACTTATGGCAGACTGTCCCTAAGGTGGAGGGAGCAGTTTCTACTTTAGTAAAGCGTACCACTATCCCGGTTGAGGACAGTTGTGCTTTTTTAGATCCAATGGATAAAAAATTGGAGGGTTACCTTAACCCCTTAAGGACCAGTGACGTACCCTGTATGTCACTGGCCTTTTTTTGGGACTTGATTGTTTTATAGCGCGGTCTTGCCACAAGCGTTGAGACTGCTCTATTCCACAAAGCCTGCTGGAGGGAGGGCATTAATATAGTGTTCTTGCTAGATTTGTGCTATTATGTCCTGAAAAAACCCTTAACGACCAGTGACATACAGGGTATATTGTGGTCATTAAGGGGTTAAGAAAATGTTTATTCAACAAGGTTTTATTTTACAGCCCCTTGCATGCATTGCGCCTGTCACTGCTGCGGCGGCATTCTGGTTTGAGGCCCTGGAAGAGGCCATCCATACAGCTCCATTGACTGAAATTGTTGACAAGCTTAGAACTCTTAAGCTAGCATTTGTTTCTGATGCCATTGTTCATTTGACTAAACTAATGGCTAAGAATTCTGGATTCGCCATCCAGTCGCGTAGGGCGCTATGGCTCAAATCCTGGTCAGCTGATGTGACTTCAAAGTCTAAATTACGCAACATTCCTTTCAAGGGGCAGACCTTATTCGGGCCTGGTTTGAAAGAAATTATTGAGTGTATACAAAGAAAGCGGGTCTCAAGCGAAATTTGAAATCCAATGCACCTTTATTGTGAGCAAAATAGAAAGTAAAATAATAGGACATAAAAACTACATGTAGACTAAGTGGTCAGACGCGTTTCGGCTCACGCCTTCATCTGTGACCTGTACATTATACTCTGCTAAGCATGTATATACCCTAAAAGTATTGCTGATTGGTGTACAGAACAATCAGTTAATTACGGTTGAGAGAACACCCTCTTAAAATTTAACCCCTGGAAAAATGCATGTAACAGAAAATGCATGTTGTAAACAAACAGATTATCAATGTTAAAAGCTTATGTGCAACAGAGACTGATAATAATGAAACACAATACAATAATACACACTACAATGATAGTAATGGCTGCTCAAAAATGTATATGTACAGACGTGCCTGCTAAAAAACATCGCTCAAACATGTAAAATTTAATTTCACTGATCAAATGTTATATTTAATCAATATTAATTAATTTTACTTTTAATTTTTATTTAAATTTTATTTAATTTCTATTTAATTTTTGTTATGTTGATTGCAGGCTCTCAACGTGTAAACTTATAATATAATAGTGAGCTCAAAAAGAAAAGAAGAGAAAAGAGGAAAAAGAGAATAAAAATAGAAATAGAATTTGACTGGGGGGAAGGTTTCCTGGACTATTAACACATTTTGTCACATAAATTAAAGGACATTTTTAACTGTAAAAGTTGTCACTTGAACCATCATCCCTTTGCCAAATCAAAGCTCTTCTTAATCAAAAAACTTTATCACTAAATCTTAGGTTTTATACCACATTGAGAGAACTGCAAAAAGCCATAGATTCTCATAGCAAGTGTTTTTTTTTTCCCCCTTTCTTTTCCCCTCAGCAGTGATTGGTCAGGAACATATATTATATGTACTATAGTATTGAGCTTATATAGAGGTTTTAATATGTATGTGCCCCTAATGACCCCTATTATAGCAAACCCCACTCTAATCACCAACCCTCCCCGGAGAGAAAGTGTGATAATATAGTAAGATACTTAAAGACACGGAATTATCTCCTATGGTGTCCATAGCGCCTGGATAAACTAAGTACTAAGGGTCCAGATAGCGTGGGTACCTCTTAATTCTACCTACCAGGATATCCACTCTGTTGGGTGGTTCCATAAGCCCTGCTCTAACATTGTATTATGATAAATCTGTACTACCAGGGTGATTTTAAATTCCTATTTCCAGACATTTATGATGTCTGAATCAATATTGAAGCCAAGTGGTACTCTTGTTCTCAGAACAAAAATCCAAAACGCTTCTCTCTTGGAGAGGATCTCATCCAGATTTCCCCCCCTTTGGGGGCGACGAATTTGTTCTATCACAAGCCACTTGAATGTGTTCACTTTACAGTCATGTTTGACTATAAAGTGCTCTGCCAGTGCTGAACATGGAGAGATATTAGAGATATCATTAAGATGTTCTCTAATCCTTTCACGGGCTTCCCTTGTAGTCATACCCACATATTGAAGATTACATGAGTGACATCTGATTAAATAAACAACATATTTGTTCCTACAATTTGAAAAATGTTCCAAATTGTAAATTCTTTGGGTGACGCAGAATTGGAATTGTTTAGAGACCTCAGCATGACCACAGGCTTTACAGTTGGTTTTCCCACATTTGAAGTGACCATGGGTCGCCAGCCAGTTGCCTTGCTTAGTCTGAGAACGGATCATGCTGGGTGACAAACAATTTCCCAAAGTTTGATTGCGTCTTGAGACAAAACGAAAACCCCTTTTAATAATAGGGTTTAAAGAAGCGTCTCCCATAAGCATAGGCAAGTTCTGTTTAATAATCTTGATTATCTGATCATATTGTCTACTGTACCTAGTACTGAAGATAATCTTTTCTTCTTGTTTAATTTGACTATTTGGCCTAGATTTGAATCTGTCCCTTAGTAGAGAGGACCTATCCAAAGCTTGTACCTGTGTTAGAGCTTTATCTATCACTGGCATTGTGTACCCGCGTTCAAGAAATTTCTGTGTTAACATTGTACTCTCTGACAAAAAAGTTTCTTTATTAGAACAGTTACGTTTTAACCTGATCATTTCACCCTTTATCATACCAAATCCAGTGCTTTTGGGATGCAAGCTCTTTGCATGCAGCAAAGCATTGGACTTGATGGGTTTGGAGTACAGTTCAATAGAGATGGTATTGCTACAAACATCACCTATCAATGTTAAATCAAGATAGGGAATCTTGGTACAGTCACATGTATATGTGAAACTTAAACCGCATCTGTTAACATTGAGGGATGCAACAAACTCATCTACTTCCTGTAATGTACCTTCCCAGATAAAGAGCAGGTCGTCAATGTAACGCCTGTAGAATCTGATACATTGACGAAAAGAGTTTTCCTGTCCATAAACGTGGAACAGCTCCCACCAACCCATAAACAGGTTGGCATAGGAGGGGGCGAATTTCGCCCCCATAGCTGTTCCACGTTTCTGGAGAAAAAACTCATTTTCAAACAGAAAATAGTTGTGATTGAGTAAAAACTCTATCACATCCATTACATAGTTCTTGAAATCCGTTGAATAATTACTAAATCTGTCTAGGAAAAATCTTACTGATTGTAAACCTAAACTGTGTGGAATGGCTGAATACAGCCCCACTACATCCACAGTTAGCCATATGTAATCCTGAGACCAGACTTCCTTATCCAAGAGATTCAAGAGATGTTTGGTATCTTTTAGAAAGCTTGGGATAAGTTGGACTAGGGGCTGAAGGATGCTGTCTATCCAGGCTGATAATCTCTCCAAGAGAGAGCCAATGCCCGAAACAATGGGCCTACCCTTAATAGATTCCAGAGACTTGTGCACTTTTGGAAGGTGGTGAAAAATTGGGACAATAGGATCTTTTACATAAAGATAATCATGTGTGTCACTATCAAAAAATCCCGCTTCTCTCCCATCATCCAATATATCGTACACAAGTCTCTGGTATTCAAAGGTAGGATTTTTTCCCAATTTCATGTAGACATTAGTATCATTGAGCTGGCGATAAGCCTCCTCAATATAATCAACTCTGTTAAGCACTACCACATTCCCACCCTTGTCCGCTTGTTTAATAACAATGTTGGAATTCACCTGCAGGGACTTGAGAGCTTTCTTTTGTAATAAAGATAAGTTTTGAAACCTCGAAGAGGTATTCAAACTATCATGTAGGTTATTCAGATCCGCTTCTATCTTCTTATGGAAAAACTCCAAAACATTACCCCTATGTTTAGTGGGATAGAAGACTGAAGGTGGTCTGAAACCTACATGTGTATTTATAACTCCCAAATTCACTCTGCTGGACTCTAATTCCAATTCCAAAAGGGACATGTAGTCATGTACTTCATCAAATGATACATCTATTGGAGAAATTTCCAAAAGACCAGAGTTAGATACATGGTGAGAAATATTAGAGGGCAACAAGTTTTGCTGTGCGAAAAACTTTTTTAATGTCAATTTACGTATGAATCTATTGACATCTATAATTGTATCAAAAAGATTAAAGTCTTCAGCAGGTACAAAGCCTAAACCTAGCTGGAGAACTTGTTTTTGTTCATCTGTTAACTCATATGAAGAGACATTAATTACTGTGTGACTTTGTATTTGTTTTTCTGACGGTTCACTCTCACTGGGTATTTTCTGTCTTTCTGCGTTGATACGCTTGCCCCTTCTCTTTCTTTTTCTAGACCTATGCCTTTTGTTCTCTGTTCCTTGGGAAAAACCTGTGTAGTAGATTGTATGGAGACAACTTGGCTTGAGTGATCTAATCCTGTTGAAGTATCAGTCCCTTCTCTATCATCTAGAACTAAATCAAAGGTAGGTCTAATGGTACTAATAAATTCCTGACCAGATCTGTCTGAGGTGTCTGCAATATGTGTTTGAGTAATCTCCTGTCTATTTGTATTGTCAATTACAATGTTACC
Organism: Bombina bombina; assembly: GCF_027579735.1. NCBI lineage: Eukaryota > Metazoa > Chordata > Amphibia > Anura > Bombinatoridae > Bombina > Bombina bombina. Next base: position 641,333,326 of record NC_069499.1, read on the forward strand.
ATTACCTGGATCATTGTATCTACTTTGTTGTTGGTCTCGTGCCTCAGGGAGTAAGGTAGATTTTGGAGAATCATCTTCTGTTGAGGATGCATCTGTGTCTGAAAAAGAAACCTGTTTAGCACGTGATTTTTTATTTTTCTTATTAAATCTCCTAGATTTTTTCTTATAACTAGACCAAAGATACACCAAATTATTCTTATAGTCCAAAAGATCCCTATCAAATTTCTTAAATTTTAGAGCATCAATGTCCTCTTTAACAGAAGTGACAGTCCCTTGGAGGATATCATCAAACTTATTATAATCTTTATGTGTCAAGAATTGATTTAGATCTTCCTGAAGTGTGGTAATTTCACCTCGTATATGATCCAATTGCTCCTTCTTATATGTTATAAGCATATTCATAAGCCTGATTGAGCAATCCGTTAGTATAGAGTTCCATCTTTCTATGAAGACCTTGTCAGTGATCATAAAGGTGGGGAATTTGACGATCCTCAAACCCCTGGGAATCATGTCCAAACTTAGATATTTTTCCATGAGATTAATATCCCACCAGATCTTGTGTTCCTTGATAAGGAGATCCTCTAACTTAGAGAAGACATCTGTGATAGTCACTCTCCTAGATTTACAGGAGAATAGCTCATCCAAGGTGGGCCTTGATCTATCCAAATCAGCTATTGCTCTTAGGGAAAAAGGTTTTACACTTTCCATGATAACTTTAAATGCTCACAAATGGACTGTTATGAAAAAACAGACCCCAAATAGAAAGTCAACAGGTTACACAGCGTTGTGTGTGCTGAATGGTGCGGTCTCTTATATATGGTAAGGAAGTGGGTAAATAGAGTGGAGAAAGGCAAGGGAAAAAAATTGGGATTTGAAGATCCAGATACACAAAGAATTTCCTAACAAACCACTTCTAAATTATCCCCACTTCCGTAACCAGGAAAAATAATTCTTTATAATTTAACATATATTTAGGACAGTCTTTGTCATCATGCCTCAATATCCGAAAGTAACTGTAGTATTAATAACTGTGGAAATGAATGTCCAATATTGAAAAACAGCGTCTTACCGGTAAGGAGCGAAGTGGAGCGTCCTTGGGATTAAGCAGCTGTTTGATGCAAATCAGACCCTGGTAACGGGAGCCCTGCAGTATGTAGCGAAAAACCTCTCCACATCAGCGGCTCCTCTCGGTCGACGCATCGGCGGCCCTGTCGGCTTCACCGGAAATGACGTAATCCCAAATGCGCTGTGCACTTCCACTTCCGTTACCTATGCCGGTCCCCCAGGCAACTCCGAGCGGAGGAAAAGTTCCACATCAAGCAGCTCCCTCACACCGCTGTCGCCGGATAGGCCATAGATCCTCTGTATGTCAGGTATGGGTTATTTCCATATAAAAGTTATTAATAGTGTTATATTCGTAGATCCTTATTTTTGAAGTAACCTTTAGATTAGGGCATGAAGCAACAGGACGTTCAATAAGAAAAATATCCAATAAGAATTTTGAAAGAAATTATTGCTGACATTACTGGAGGTAAGGGTCATACCCTTCCTCAGGACAGGGCCAAATCAAAGGCCAAACAGTCTAATTTTCGTGCCTTTCGAAATTTCAAGGCAGGTGCAGCATCAACTTCCTCTGCTTCAAAACAAGAGAGAACTTTTGCTCAATCCAAACAGGCCTGGGAACCTAACCTTCACATTCCGATTCACAAGAATCATCATCAGTTCCTGAGGTTTGCCTTTCTAGACAGGCATTACCAATTTGTAGCTCTTCCATTCGGGTTGGCTACAGCCCCAAGAATTTTTACAAAGGTTCTGGGCTTTGTTCTGGCGGTCCTAAGACCGCGAGGCATAGCGGTGGCTCCTTACCTGGACATAATATCCTGATACAGGCGTCAAGCTTTCAAATTGCCAAATCTCATACAGAGATAGTTCTGGCATTCCTGAGGTCGCATGGGTGGAAAGTGAACGAAGAAAAGAGTTCTCTATCTCCTCTCACGAGGGTTTCCTTCCTAGGGACTCTAATAGATTCTGTAGAAATGAAAATGTACCTGTCGGAGTCCAGGTTATCAAAACTTCTAAATGCTTGCCGTGTTCTTCACTCCATTCCGCGCCCCACGGTGGCTCAGTGCATGGAAGTAATCGGCTTAATGGTAGCGGCGATGGACATAGTGCCATTCGCGCGCCTGCATCTCAGACCGCTGCAATTATGCATGCTCAGTCAGTGGAATGGGGATTACACAGATTTGTCCCCTCTACTAAATCTGGATCAGGAAACCAGAGATTCTCTTCTCTGGTGGTTATCTCCCCATCTATACAAGGGTATGACCTTTCGCAGACCAGATTGGACAATTGTAACAACAGATGCCAGCCTTCTAGGTTGGGGTGCAGTCTGGAACTCCCTGAAGGCTCAGGGTTCATAGACTCAGGAGGAGAAACTCCTCCCTATAAATATTCTGGCGTTAAGAGCAATATTCAATGCTCTTCTGGCTTGGCCTCAGCTAGCAACACTGAGGTTCATCAGATTTCAGTCGGACAACATCACGACTGCGGCTTCAACCATCAAGGGGGAACCAGGAGTTCCCTAGCGATGTCAGAAGTCTCCAAGATAATTCGCTGGGCAGAGACTCGCTCTTGCCACCTGTCAGCGATCCATATCCCAGGTGTAGAGAACTGGGAGGCGGATTTTCTAAGTCATCAGACTTTTCATCCGGGGGAATGGGAACTCCATCCGGAGGTGTTTGCTCAATTGGTTCTCCGTTGGGGCAAACCAGAATTGGATCTCATGGCGTCTCGCCAGAACATCAAGCTTCCTTGTTACGGATCCAGGTCCAGGGACCCAGAAGCGGCACTGATAGATGCTCTAGCAGCGCCTTGGTTCTTCAACCTGGCTTATGTGTTTCCACCGTTTCCTCTGCTCCCTCGTCTGATTGCCAAAATCAAACAGGAAAGAGCATCAGTGATATTGATAGCTCCTGCGTGGCCACCCAGGACCTGGTATGCAGACCTAGTGGACATGTCATCCTTTCCACCATGGACTCTGCCTCTGAGACAAGACCTTCTAATACAAGGTCCTTTCAATCATCCGAATCTACTTTCTCTGAGACTGACTGCATGGAGATTGAACGCTTGATCCTATCAAAGCGTGGCTTCTCCGAGTCCGTAATTGATACCTTAATACAGGCACGAAAGCCTGTCACCAGGAAAATTTACCACAAGATATGGCGTAAATATCTTCATTGGGGTGAATCCAAGAATTACTCATGGAGTAGGGTTAGGATTCCTAGGATATTGTCCTTCCTCCAAGAGGGTTTGGACAAAGGATTATCAGCTAGTTCTTTAAAGGGACAGATTTCTGCTCTGTCTATTCTTTTACACAAGCGTCTGGCAGAAGTTCCAGACGTTCAGGCATTTTGTCAGGCTTTAGTTAGAATTAAGCCTGTGTTTAAACCTGTTGCTCCTCCATGGAGCTTAAACTTGGTTCTTAAAGTTCTTCAAGGGGTTCCGTTTGAACCCCTTCATTCTATTGATATCAAACTTCTTTCATGGAAAGTTTTTTTTTTTTCTGATGGCTATTTCCTCGGCTCGAAGAGTCTCGGAGTTATCTGCCTTACATTGTGATTCTCCTTATCTGATCTTTCATTCAGATAAAGTTGTTCTGCGTACAAAACCTGGGTTTTTACCTAAGGTGGTTTCTAACAAGAATATTAATCAAGAGATTGTTGTTCCATCATTATGTCCTAATCCTTCTTCAAAGAAGAAACGTCTTTTGCATAATCTAGACGTATTCCGTGCCTTGAAGTTTTACTTACTGGGTACTAAAGATTTTCGCCAAACATCTAACCTGTTTGTTGTTTACTCTGAACAGTGGAGAGGTCAGAAGGCCTCTGCAACCTCTTTCTTTTTGGCTTCGGAGTATAATCTGTTTAGCCTATGAGACTGCTGGACAGCAGCCTCCTGAAAGGATTACAGCTCATTCTACTAGAGCTGTGGCTTCCACCTGGGCCTTTAAAAATGAGGCCTCTGTTGAACAGATTTGCAAGGCTGCAACTTGGTCTTCCCTTCATACTTTTTCCAAATTTTCCAAATTTGATACTTTTGCTTCTTCGGAGGCTGTTTTTGGGAGAAAGGTTCTACAGGCAGTGGTTCCTTCCGTTTAAGTTCCTGCCTTGTCCCTCCCATCATCCGTGTACTTTAGCTTTGGTATTGGTATCCCACAAGTAATGGATGATCCGTGTACTGGATACACCTTACAAGAGAAAACATAATTTATGCTTACCTGATAAATTTATTTATCTTGTAGTGTATCCAGTCCACGGCCCGCCCTGTCCTTTTCAGGCAGGTCTAAATTTTAATTAAACTACAGTCACCACTGCACCCTATGGTTTCTCCTTTCTCGGCTTGTTTCGGTCGAATGACTGGATATGGCAGTGAGGGGAGGAGCTATATAGCAGCTCTGCTGTGGGTGATCCTCTTGCAACTTCCTGTTGGGAAGGAGAATATCCCACAAGTAATGAATGATCCGTGGACTGGATACACTACAAGAGAAATAAATTTATCAGGTAAGCATATATTATGTTTTTCTATCCCTGACGTCGTCTTCATGCGGTCACCAGCCGCAACTGAATTTTGAATGCAGGGCACCCCCTTCTATATAGAGGTACCCTTGCATTCCTGTTGGTTGATTTAAAAATTCATATCAGCCACTAGACAAAGCTTTCATTCTATTGGCTAATTTGAAATTGAAAATCAGCCAATAGGAATGCAAGGGCACCCCTATATAAAGGGGGAACCTCGCATTCAAAATTCAGAGAACTTGCTGGCTCTAAGCAGGAAGAGTAAAGAGAAGAGGTGTTAAACTGTTAGTTTTATTTTATCTTCAATCAAGTGTTTGTTATTTTTAAATGGTACCGGTTGTACTATTTACTCTCAGGCAGGAGATAGATGAAGATTTCTGCCTGGAGGATGATGATCTTAGCATTTGTAACTAAGGTCCACTGCTGTTCCCACATGAGCTGAGGAGTACAGGAAAACTTCAGTGTGAGGAACGGTTTCTTGCTATACAGCAATAAGGTATGTTCAGTCATATTTTCTGCAGAGACTGTGTTAACTCAGAAAGGTTGACTGTGTCCCCATTAGGGGAAGGGTAAGCATTAATCCTAGTGTTATCAGAGGTTTTTACTAGCTTGCATAAAGGGTTAATTTTTTTGTGGGCACTTAGTTTATGTGAATTTGGGACAAACGTTTTTGTGTCTGGGAGTAACGTTTTCTGTTTTATGGGACATTTGCTTGAGGGTTCTTTGGGGTTGTTTATAACCCAAATGGCTTTCAGGCAGGGTTTGTTAGTTTTGTGTAGGCCCCAGCAACATCGAGTGAGGTGGGTGGGGCCTACATTTACAAGCAGCAAGCAACTTCTCCTGAGGTCCTGATAGTCTTCTGAGGGACTAATTGAAGCTTTCAACCCCATATTATCGCTTCCTAAGGGCAGGTAGGGCCACAGCAGAGCTGTGGCAATGTGCTTTAGGGGTTTTTAACCGGTTTTAGACAATTATCAATCCGTTTTTTTCATTTGGGGGTCTATTGCTTTTTTACTTGTGGTGCAATCCTTCTAAAGCTTAGTTGGTACACTGTTAACATTTCGGACTTTTTGAAGCAATTTTAACCTGTTTTGCAGTTTGTGTATGCCTTTTTTTCTCTTAAAGGTACAGTACCGTTTTTGCAAATTGTGTTTTTTTCATTAAAGTGTTTTCCAAGCTTGCTTGCTTCATTACTAGCCTGTTAAACATGTCTGACACTGAGGAAACTCATTGTTCAATTTGTTTAGAAGCCATTGTGGAACCCCCTCTAAGAATGTGTCCCAAATGTACTGATATGTCTATAAATTGCAAACAGCATATTTTGACTTATAAGAATTTGGCATTAAATGATTCTCAGACAGAAGGAAATCGGGTTTCGCCATCTAGTTCTCCCCAAGTGTCACAACCAGTTACGCCCGCACAAGCGACGCCAAGTACTTCTAGTGCGTCTAAGTCTTTCACCTTGCAAGATATGGCTTCAGTTATGAATACTATCCTCACAGAGGTTTTATCTAAACTGCCAGGGTTGCAAGGGAAGCGCAGTAGCTCTGGGTTAACAACAAATGCTGAGCCTTCTGACGCTTTAGTTGCCTTATCCGATACTCCCTCACAATGTTCTGAGTTAGGGATGAGGGATTTGCTGTCTGAGGGAGAGATTTCTGATTCAGGAAATATGTTCCCTCAGACAGATTCAGATATGACAGCATTTAAATTTAAGCTAGAGCACCTCCGTTTATTGCTTAGGGAGGTTTTAGCTACTCTGGATGATTGTTACCCTATTGTCGTTCCAGAGAAATTGTGTAAAATGGACAAATATTTAGAGGTTCCTGTTTACACTGATGTTTTTCCGGTCCCTAAGAGGATTTCGGACATTGTTACTAAGGAGTGGGATAGACCAGGTATTCCGTTCGCTCCCCCTCCTGTTTTTAAGAAAATGTTCCCCATTTCTGACACCATAAAAGACTCATGGCAGACGGTCCCTAAGGTGGAGGGAGCTATTTCTACTCTGGCTAAGCGTACAACTATACCTATTGAAGACAGTTGTGCTTTCATTGATCCTATGGATTAAAAGTTAGAGGGTCTCCTAAAGAAAATATTTGTTCATCAGGGTTTTCTTCTTCAACCTATAGCAAGCATTGTTCCGGTAACCACTGCAGCTGCTTTTTGGTTTGAGGCTCTAGAAGAGGCTCTTCAGACGGGGACCCCACTAGATGATATTTTGGACAGAATTAAGGCCCTTAAGTTGACTAATTCTTTTATTACAGACGCCGCTTTTCATCTTGCTAAGTTAGCGGCAAAGAATTCAGGTTTTGCCATTTTAGCGCGAAGAGCGTTATGGCTTAAGTCCTGGTCAGCTGATGTGTCATCTAAATCTAAGCTTTTGACCATCCTTTTCAAAGGTAAGACCCTATTTGGGCCTGCACTGAAAGAGATCATTTCAGACACTGGAGGGAAGGATCATGCCCTCCCTCAAGATAAGTCAAATAAGACAAGGACCAAACAAAATAATTTTCGTTCCTTTCGAAACTTCAAGGGTGGTCCCGCTTCCTCTTCCCCTGCTGCAAAGCAAGAGGGGAACTTTGCTCAATCCAAGCCAACCTGGAGACCTAACCAGGCTTGGAACAAGGGTAAACAGGCCAAAAAGCCTGCTGCTGCCACAAAGACTGCATGAAGGGGTAGCCCCCAATCCGGGACCGGATTTCTCTCTTTGCTCAGGCCTGGGCAAGAGACGTTTCAGGACTCCTAGGCCATGGAAATTGTAACCCAGGGTTATCTCCTAGATTTCAAAGATTCTCCTCCAAGGGGGAGATTCCATCTTTCTCAATTGTCTGTAAACCAGACAAAAAGAGAGGCGTTCTTACGCTGTGTAGAAGACCTTTTTACCATGGGAGTGATCTGCCCAGTTCCGAAAACAGAACAGGGGCAAGGTTTCTACTCCAATCTGTTTGTGGTTCCCAAAAAAGAGGGAACCTTCAGACCAATTCTAGATTTCAAGATCCTAAACCAATTCCTAAGAGTTCCATCCTTCAAGATGGAGACCATTCAGACTATTTTACCAATGATCCAGGAGGGTCAATATATGACTACCGTGGATCTAAAGGATGCGTATCTACACATTCCTATCCACAAAGATCATCACCAGTTCCTCAGGTTTGCCTTTCTGGACAGGCATTACCAGTTTGTGGCTCTTCCCTTCGGGTTGGCCATGGCGCCAAGAATCTTCACAAAGGTGCTAGGGTCCCTTCTGGCGGTCCTAAGGCCGAGGGGCATAGCAGTGGCGCCTTATCTAGACGACATCTTAATTCAAGCATCGACTTTCCAACTTGCCAAGTCTCACTGTTCAGCTATGGGGCACACCAGAATTGGATCTGATGGCGTCTCGTCAGAACGCCAAACTTCCTCGTTACGGATCCAGGTCAAGGGATCCTCAGGCAGTACTGATAGATGCTCTAGCAGTACCCTGGTCGTTCAACCTGGCTTATGTGTTTCCACCATTCCCTCTCGTTCCGCGTCTGATTGCCAGAATCAAACAGGAGAGAGCTTCAGTGATTTTGATAGCGCCTGCCTGATAAATTAATTTCTTTCATATTGGCAAGAGTCCATGAGGCCCACCCTTTTTATGGTGGTTATGATTTTTTTGTATAAAGCACAATTATTCCAATTCCTTGTTGATGCTTTCGCGCCTTTCTTATCACCCCACTTCTTGGCTATTCGTTAAACTGAATTGTGGGTGTGGTGGGGGTGTATTTATAGGCATTTTGAGGTTTGAGAAACTTTGCCCCTCCTGGTAGGAATGTATATCCCATACGTCACTAGCTCGTGGACTCTTGCCAATATGAAAAAAATGAATTTATCAGGTAAATTCTTACATAAATTATGTTTTTTAGTAGAACTTTCTGGAAGACATTATGCTGGCAATTAACTTAATTAATTAATGGCAAATAATGACATTGATAAGTCTGCATTGACAAGTAGTCTCTTCTGAACATAATAAGCATGTAATACTAATCCAAACAGCTCTGGCACTGCACAGAAAAATTATAAGTAATTAACGTATTCATACTTTGTTTTTGGAAAACAATGGTTAATAAATTCATGTTACTTGCAACTCGTCATTTGTTACTAGCCAATAAGAAGTGAAATCACTGTTTTGTTCATGTTATTGGCATCCTTAGGGGTTAAATACGATTGCTGGAAACCTAGATTACTGATAATTTATATTGCTTACATATAATGCATGCATATCCATAACATTCTGGATTCTACACTTTTTAACTGGCTTCTAAATTTGAAACAAATTTGTCTTGCTGAAGACAAATTTGTTTTGTAAAGTGACCAGAGGAGGGAGCAAGTGCAGTACTATAATTGCTTGATGCCGCTTTGTCACGACTGGCTTGAACCTGTATGCTAATGATTAACAACCTTTTATTTCTTAGACAATTCTTCCTTCTGCACTTTTTTGGTATTATGTATCCATATTCTTTGTGTTATTGGGCACTGTGCTGCCACAGCCACGGTTATGTTGTTTTTTGTTACCCCTGCACACAGTACTCCAGCTGTAAGAAATATAGTTGGGGATCTGTTTTCATCCAAGCTTAAGATTTATTTTATATTTTTATTTTTTTTTAACTCGCGTTCCAAATCCTTCTACAGAAAATTGTGAAAATTGAATCTACTTTGGATGTAAAAGTAAAAATGCAAAAAGAAAAAGTGTTAGAACGTTTTCTTATTGCATTATTGTTTTCATATAACTAAGGGGTTAAAAATACCCGAGGAAGGGGGAGGAGCACTCAAATGCATTGGGGAGTGTGGACCTGGTCAGGCAAGCAGTATTTTGTCTTTTGTGTTTTAATATACTCTGTGTTTTAAATGTTTTACATGTACATTTATTTTTATTTGAGACACACTGTTATAACCACAACCTGTACTATATATACTTGGTGGTTTTATTATATTTTTAGTCCCAATAAAATCTATTGTTTACTTGTATCACTTTTCTTTGTCCCTTTTTCTGGCGCTGTCTACACTATATACACTTTGTATTTATTTATTGATAAGATAGTAGCCTAAAAGGAAATATTATAATTGTTAATTATATTTATTTTTTGTATATTGGGCGCTCTCAATGGATAAGTTTTTAATTTAGACATCAGAAATTTGGTACCTACAAAAAAAATCTGCCTGCAAAATAAAATGTTTTAAAAACTCTAATTGTGTTAATAAAATATTAATTGTTTTAAAGCCAGGGACAAAGCAATTGAAATGATTCTCATAAGTGTTACTCTTTAGCTGTAGCCTGTTAGAGACTTTTTATAATTGAACTTCTACACATATCAAGTAATCTTCTGGATGGTAAGGATTCTGAATTCCACAGAATGCTCTCCAGCCTCACTGGCAGAAGTGGAAAAACTACAATTTTAATTGTTAAATTGCAAATAAAACAAGAATAGCAAATAACAAGAGTGCATTGAAAAGTGTTTCCACTATGTGTAATTAAACCTTTATGGGGAATAATTAAATTTCTGGGATACTGTCCCTTAAAGTTGACAATAATAACCAGCATAAAAGCAACCATTAAGAATATAAAATAGTGGGTTTTTATGTAATTTTCTATAGTAACCATAGGAAACATCTGCCCATAAGTCAATATTCTGTAAATATTTTAAACACACTCTACAGTTACACATTTAGCATCATCACTCATCCTCCCCAAGGCAAAACATGCGATCTGTGATGGCATTGTGGAAAATGCAGCAAGTCTGCAGAGAGAATGGATTGTGCCAGTTAAAATCTCTGTTTAAAAAATGTCTAGCTCACCAGAGAAAATGCTCTGTGAGTCGTTATCCTTCAGCTACTGCCATCTGCATTGTAAAAAAAAAAAAAAACACCAGTCGATCAGCATCATCAGTGCTAATTTCACATTTTGCTTTACTGTGATATGGGAATTCACTGTGATATCTTGCGAGAGTTCATAGTAAACTCCCTTAAAGGGACATCATACACTCATTTTTTTCTTTGCATAAATCTTTTTCAGATGATCTACTTATATAGCCCATAAAAAAAATTTTTGTTTTTTTAAATGTATAGTTTTGCTTATGAAAAAATAACATTGCTCTGATTTTCAGACTCCTAACTAAGCCCCAAAGTTTTAGGAGAATACTGTCAGATACCTACTCCAGCTTGCTCCTGTTTGTGTAAAGGGTCTTTTCATATTATTTATTTATAAAATATTTTACCAGGAAGGATACATTGAGATTTCTCTCGTTTTCAAGTATGTCCTGGGTCCACAAAACATTGCATTGATGCAACAGGGTACTACATATGCAAACGAAGGGGAGGGGGGAGTGTCTTATTTGCCACTCGCAGTGGGCTTTCCAACTACCTTTTCAACAGAGCTAAACTGAGAGCTTCTAAGTAAGTTTTTAAACCGTTTTATACTGGATTTTTATATCAGTATCTGTGCATCTTATTTTTTTATAGCAGTGTCTATTATATGCAGTTATATGAAAATTGGTGTATACTGTCCCTTTTAAACTGAAGAGGGAAATAAGACACTGGCTGAACATGACAAATGCACATTCCCTTGCAAGTCCAGGGACTAGCATTCTGATTGGAGTCTTAAAGTCTCTATACAGTGGGATATGGCTAGTGAGGATTTTTTTTTTTTCTTTCATGTAATTAGCAAGAGTCCATGAGCTAGTGACGTATGGGATATACATTCCTACCAGGAGGGGCAAAGTTTCCCAAACCTCAAAATGCCTATAAATACACCCCTCACCACACCCACAAATCAGTTTTACAAACTTTGCCTCCTATGGAGGTGGTGAAGTAAGTTTGTGCTAGATTCTACGTTGATATGCGTTGATATTTTACTTGGATTTATTCATGTGATATTTTCCAGTCATCTTTTTATAGATATGCTGCATTTGGGTAACATGACCCATTAAGAGCTTCATGACAGATGCCTTACCCTGTACAGCATCTGTCGTTAAGAGGTTCAAGACGTGCTGTACGGCAGCTGTGTCCTGAGCGGTTAAAGAATAGGTCTCCTCAACAATGGCTTATGTTGACCCCTCCTCTGTTTCTGAGCATGTATGTGAATTAAATTGTGTTTATTTTTTTTATATAACTTTTTAATTTTTATAAAGTTTTATTTTTTAAAATCAATAGTGGGTTTTTTGTTGTTGTTGTTTTTTTTTTTATCCTTAAGCTTTTATTTTCCGTGCTAGCTGATAAAAGGGCTACATTTAAAAATATCTAAATACCTCTAGGCAAAAACCCTGGTGTGTCTAGTTTCTTAAAATATATACTTTTGTGTAGCTATTTTGGTTTGAATGACCCCTACTAAATGGCCATAATAGTTGAAAATTGACATGCTCTAATTTTAAGACTATCGACCCTACACTTCTGTGTGTTTAACCCCCGTCTGAGTTGTACAACTAGTGCTGCTGATTGGATCCGTGGAGAATTTTCTGCTTGGAGTTCGAAGTGCACTGCGGGTCCCAAGCAGTACTTTTACTTTGTGTTTAACCTCTTTTGTATGGGTTCAACACACAGTAGTTTAGGGTAAATAGTCTTAAAATTAGATTTCACTATTATGGCCCTTAATCCAACCTTATCATATTTTAGGGTTAAACCAATCATTCCATCCTTGTAGTATTTGGCCTATATTTCGTATAAATTACTTGAAAACCTAGGGTATTCCTAAAATCAGGACCACATAATGAATTTATTTGGAAGTATTTATTTCATAAAGGTGGTGAGAGTCCATGATCCATTACTCCTGATAATTATACTCCTGGCCACTAGGAGGAGGCAAATATCCCAAAACTCCAAGAGCCCTTTAAACCCCTCCCACCTTATTGGAAACTAGCCTTGTCTTTGCCTTCGCAGGAGGAAGGTGCTCCAGGTGTTTATGAGAAGGTTTTTAAGGCCAATTTGAGGCTCAGTTGTCCCTCAGAGAGCTACAGTCGTGACAGAGAGATGTTGTGGAATATGGGTAGTGTCACAAGAACACCCTATTGGGGTTAGTTGCAGGCCTGCCACAGCTGTTGCATGTATGTGTATGTATGTATGTGTGTGTGTGTATGTGTGTATATATATATATATATATATATATATATATATATATATATATATATATATATATATATATCCATCTAATATGAGGAGAGTCCACGGCTTCATTCATTGCTTGTGGGAAATACAGAACCTGGCCACCAGAAGGAGGCAAAGACACCCCAGCCAAATGCTTAAATACCTCCCCCACTCCCCTCATCCCCATGTCATTCTTTGCCTTTCGTCACAGGAGGATGGCAGAGAAGTGTCGGAAGATTTGGAGTAGTCTCTTATGGAGGGTAGTACTCTTCGGAATGGGACTAGAGTTTTAAGTAGTCTTGTCAGCCTCTCAGTGAGAGCATTGACGAATGTTAGGGTCTGAAGATGCAGGGAGAGTCTCCTCCCTTAAGCAATCAGTGTTGACGAGTTTCACTGCCTGCTTTCTATCACTCAAGTCCATGGCAGGAGTGAAGCTACTACACTGTCAAACTTGAGAGGCCGTGTTCCTGTTCCACGGCGTAGATTTTGGTAAGATCGTTTAATTTTTTATAACTGTAATTATAATGCAAGAAGACAGGGTCACAGTGTGACTCCTTTTATCTGTATAGAATCAAGGGTTAATATCTCCGGAAGGGGATTATTGAACAAGGGGGGATGTATACATGATTGCTTTATTGTGTTTTTTTGCTGCGGCATGTGTGAGATAATGGCTCTGGCAATGTGGAACAGTCAGGTTTTTTCCTTCTGGATGACTGCGCAGCCTGTTTAGTTGGCACACTTTTCTCGACTGCAGGGGCGGTCCTGCCTGGTACTCCACGTGACCAGGTGTGGCCTCTTTCTCTTCCTTTCCTGACCGTTGGTTACAGGAGATGAAAGTGAAGTTTCTTGCGGGCCTGGGTCATAGGAGCTGGTGAGTTCCCCCAGCCATTTGGAGTATTAAGGTGGCATTTAATTTTTTCTATAGTCCATATTTTTTTTTATTGAGGTATAAATCAGGGCATACATACAGACTGTGTCATTAGAAAATGCACACAAATGTTACAAAACATATAACCAATGTGAAAAGAGAACATACAATGCAGGTCTATATGACATATTGAAAAAATATAAGTAGAAATATTGTTTGTCCATATGAATTGTATACCTCCTGACTGGTACATGGGGCCACTCTTGGACCCTCTAACAGCAGATAAAATATAAATCTATGGAAGGTAGAGTAGGTGAAGAGACCACTCTTGGGTCTCAAGTGATGAACCTCCTTTTATATATATTTTTTTTTATTATGAAATAATCCAGTTGACCCCTATTTTCAATCAACCTGTAATATAGGTGTCATGAGATGCAGGACACAGCAATGATGGAACAACTCTATTTTATTACAGAGCACAGAAACATACATCTAGTCAGGTTGATTTCACTACCTGACTAGTGACATCACACTAGTGACATCACATCCTGCTCTCATCACAATAGGTATATATTCCCCATATGGAAAACAATGGCCACTCTTGGGCCTTGGCTTTTAACTTTTATCAGTAGGGGAGCTTAGTAGGGGACATCTAGTAGTAATATAATATATCGGGCCACTCTTGGACCCTTAGGACTATATAAATAACATAATAGCTATATTTTTAGCGTTGAGACTTTGAAAATCAACTGGTAAGGGGAGAGACAAAGATATTTTGAATAAAGTTTAGGCAGTGTGGTCATATTTGTAGAGAAGGGCTGTCATATCTAAAAATAAAAATTCATATTGATTTGTTTATATATCAGGTCTTTTATCTCAGTATGTGCTGTATACATATCAAGGAAGTTTAACATGCTAGTTACATGTGTTCTTTTTGTTTGGATAAATAAAGTAGATAGAGACTTAAAAAACAAAAACAAAAAAACTTAGAGCAGAGATACAGCGTGATACCCCAACTGGTCTAATAAGCTAGGAGTTAAGAACATTATATATAATTGTGAACATATTTTAAAAGTAGGGCCATACAACGTGCATACATGCTGAAGATATCAAGCTACTAGAGAAACCCTATTAAATATTATACCTCCTTATGTCTTTTAGTATATTTTCTACTGCAATGTGTATTAGGTGAGAACCTGAGTTTTAAGGAAGTTACCTCTCATTAACTGGTCACAATAAGTAAATGTTTTCTAGGGGTACAACAACCAAGTCAACCCGGCCGCAGGCAGCTGGTGTAGATATGTCAACTTTAGCATATTACAATAAAAATGGATACTCTGTAAACCTTAAGCGTAGCTTTCCTCGACATCCCTATATTTTACTATGAAGCTATAATACTTAAATAGGAGGAACTTGGATAGTAAGCATTTTATAGTAAATGGCCAAAATAAAACTCTGATATCAGTACTTCTAATGTATAATGTAAAACTAGCGTTTGAGTTCACTGAAAAACAAACAATGGTATCTCAGGAGTAGAAGCTGGGTAAAGTATAAGTCTCCTACTGTCTTAATCGCAGGATATTGTCCTTGTGGGATCAAAGTGTAGGGCTACTGACTGTATATACGAATTATCAGCCTTAGTAAACATATTATAAAACAGTAAAGTAAAACCTTCCTTGCAGAAATTATTCAAAACATATCTAAACTGAGATGCAACTCTTTATAGACAAATTATGAACTTATAAAATTGTCCAAGAGGATAACTCGTATTGACTTTTAAGTGGATTATCTTCAGCATAAGTTCCCTTTATACTGAATAGTAATTAACATAAAAATAGTTAACTAGCCAACTCCGGTTTTTAGCTTGGACCCTGTAAACTTTAAGCAAGGGGTAGGACACAGAAAGGGCCACTCTTGGACCCTGTAAACCTAGCATGGCGTAGCTTTTTAAACTCAGATACAACCACTAATATTAATCTCTTAAATGAGTCTATAAATGCAGTAAATAAAAAAGTTGCGGTTGCTGGGACCTGTTCCAGTAAGAATAAAATTAACCAATGGCTTTAAAACAAGTGTTCATTATTGTACAGAAGGGAAGGCACAACTTTGACCAGCCTTTCTACTTCGCTTAAGAATAAGGTGTCACCCAACTGTTTAATCAGAGACACATATTCAATCCTTAAAATAGCCTGCAGTTATCTTATAAAGCAGAATATACAGGTCAGCCTCATCAATTCTCTAATATAAACTATAGCACACATTGCAAATAACTCTAATGGCTAAAAAAGTTCCTGCAAATAAAGAGCCAGGCAGACTTTCCAAGAATACGTGAGCTGTTTAGATTGTAATCCTCCATAACAGTAAGTCCAATAGTAGGTATCAACCCTCACAATTAGTTGTTTAAGTAATGTGAGGAGAGCATAGACCTGATGGAATAAATACTGCCACTGATATCTATAGTGTACTAGCTTGACTGGTTTTTAAGCTTAAAAATTAAGATATATGTTCTTGTGGCATGTTACTATTAAAAAAGCACATAACTTGGTTTGGCTCAATGTAGGTTTTAGCCTTGCTACAAACAGCTACATTTGTCACCCAGTTTAAGATAAGCCTTTAGCTATATTATAATAAAAGTTATTGTTAGGAGAAAATGAGAGCTATGTTAAAATGGCTATATTAGAAATAAAAAGAAAATGGATCCCCCCCCCCCTCAGAATCAAGAACTGACCTTTAAGCTGGTATGGAAGGACTGCACCATGGAAGCATAATTGTCCAATCTAAATAGGAATATACCTCTAAAAAGTAATTGCAGTGACTAGAAGAAACATGAAATTATCATGGCTCTATCTGCTAAATCGTTAAGGCCATCTAGTGGTCAAAATTTGAATTACCCTGATGTGTGAAAAAACTAAAGTAATATTACCATTACGTAAATGGGAGATAAAAATGGTTATGTGAATAGGTCAATATCGAATAAGATAAGCTGCAGAGCACTCAGATAGACTTAAACACCTTTTGACAGCTCTAGTGGTTGCTAATATGATCTCCTATGCATTGTCATATTGTGATACTGCAAGTATATAACGCCTTCCAACTCTCGCATACGGTTCCACAGGCTAGCTGCAATGCAAGAGTGCACAGAAAAAAATTTAAATGGAGATTAGGGAACACAGCAGTGACATATGAGCATAACATAAAAAACAGTGCAAAAATATAATTTTTAAATGGAACGCGCAATCAGCAATTTTAGTCTAGATCTGCCCTGCAGCAAAAGCTTGTATGATCAAAACTGTTCCTCACACATAGACTCCTAAATGAAACCAGCAGATCCATTACTAAAAGATGAAATTGTCAATTGTGCATAATAAAGTGTAGATCTACTGCATAGTCAGTCGTTCCAGGCCGACACTGAGGATAGTGCCTTAACTTTGACATCTCACAAAACTCAGGAACATCATCCGTCATATAGAGGTGGATTTCAAAGAGTCAGATCAATAGGTAAAGTGCATTCTCACAAGTTCGCTAATGCAACAGTCTCACACTGCTAATGTGAAAGTCTAATTTGTACAGGATCTTCTATCCAATGCCGGCTCTAACCTGGAATCTGAGACGGCTTGCAGTATTCAGTTGTGTTGGCACTGCAGAATCGCAGATGTCCTTCGACTGAAATCTGCAGGTCTCAATTGGTTCCCCAGTAAGGGTGAAGGGCTGGATATGTATAAGCTGGCAAATGCCTGGATGTAGATTTATAGGCTTGCGTCTATAAAGGGCTCGTAACAGCTCGATATCTCTGTCAATGTAGGAGACTGTACTTACTATAGACTGGGGTACTTCAGAGCATTGGATGGGCACACGCACCTCAGTGGAGTCTGATCCGTCTGGTTGTCTAGCCTCCTCCATAGTCCCGATGCCCACATCTAGACCTTGCTTGGCAATTGGTATTAAGGGAGTATCACATACAGCCGTCAACTCCGTCGTTTGCAAGGAAGCAATGACTAAATTCTTCTCACTGCAAGTATCTTCCTGAGCATAAGGTTCAGACTGAGCATTTTCTCTAGTAGCGATTCGCCATGTGTTTTGGGACTCGGCGTGATCCTGCTCAGGAGTATCGCACACTCTGCCAAAACATTCTTTAATTAGTTGATGTTGCTTAAAGAAATGTTCCTCTAACAACCTGAGCAGTATTTCTTTTGAATTCTGCGTCTCCATATTTGAATGAACGTAGCAGTCTATCTTGTACTGCTCTACCCGGTTCACCGGGGTGGGGGATGAGAAATTCAGATGGAGGCCGCCGCCTAGGATTTTCTAAGGTCCAGACTAGAGCTCTGAGAAGTGAGATCACCAAAAGATAAGTATCAATCGATAGAGGGTCACCTACTTAGATGATCATTAGTTCTTTCAAGGTTAGATGTCAAGAATATCAGAAGATAATCAGCAGATTATCTAAACTTAACACAGAGCAGCTAGTATTGTGGCTTAACATGGCCGCTGCCTGGACACGCCCCCCCACCGTCCTATAGTCCATATTAAAGGCGCAAGGTATGGAGGACTCTGATGCGTTAGAGGGTACTCCCTCTTTACCTAAATCTAATGCCTGTGTTTATTGTGAGGAGGCTTCGGTATACCCGCCTGCTCAACTATGTTCCACATGCCTTGATAAGATAGTGATATCTAAAAAGAATAAGATGTTTAATACCACTGAGCCGTCCACCTCTGAGGGGGTCTCCGTCCCGCGAGGTGTGTTCCCTACAATCATCTCCGATTACACATGCAGCTCCCTAGTGCACTACTAATCCTCCTGCGGGAGGGGCCCTGTGGCCACCTGATTTTTCTGATCAGTTGCAAACAGTGGTGTCTGCGGCCTTCAGTGCTTTATCTCGCCCTGCTAAGCGCAAGCGAAAGGTTAAACATTTAGACTAGAGTATCCGCTGATGCATTGATGTTGAGAGTGTGGTATAACCCAGCATAAATCACACCCTTAGGGGGCGCCTCCAAACACAAATTATAAAAAATAGTGTGAAAGGAAAAAGAAAATGGGTATACAACTCTATAAGCACTATATCTACCAAACAATGTCCATAGGAGATATGTGAAAAACAAGTTCCAATGTACAATAGTCCAAAAAAGTGTGGCAGCTCTCGGTTGTAGGATGGTCTTCCTATGATGATTTTTCTTTTTTCAGTTATCCGCTGATGCAGACGACTCCGATACATCGGAGGACTCACTCTCTCGGTCGGAATCTGCGGCCTCTAAACTTTCGGCTGCGGAGGAACCAGACTTTAAGTTTAGGATGGAGCACTTACACTTTTTATTGAAAGAGGTGTTAGCTACGCTTGAGGTTCCAAAACCAAAGTTACCGGAGGAACCTTCTATTCCTAATCTTCATAAGGTTTATGAGGACAGGGTGGTGCCACAGACTTTCCCAGTTCCTGTAAAGATGGCAAATATTATAAAGAATGAATAGGAGAGACTGGGTTCCTCTTCTTCTTCCTTTAAGAAATTGTTCCTCATTCTCAGAATTGTGGGGATCTGTCCCTAAGGTGGACGGAGCTATCTCCACGCTCGCTAAGCGCACCACTATCCCACTCGAGGATAGTTTGTCATTAAAGGAACCCATGGATAAGAAATTAGAGACCCTGTTAAGAAATATGTTTCAGCACACAGGGTTCGTTTTTCAGCCGGCAGTGGCGGGAGCCGCTACCTATTGGTGGCACTCTCTGTTGGAAATGATCGAGGTGGAGACTCCCCTCAAAGAGATACAGGAAAAAATTAAGGCCTTGAGGGTAGCTAATTCATTTATCTGTGATGAAAATATGCAGATTATTCGCCTGAATGCCAAGACATCAGGTTTTTCTGTTCTGGCCGGAGAGCCCTTTGGTTGAAATCATGGTCTGCTGACATGACGTCCAAATCTAGATTACATTCCCTTATATTTAAGGGAAAGGTTCTTTTAGGTCCAGGCCTGGACTTTATCATATGCACGGTAATAGGGGAGCAAGGGTGCCTTTCTACCACAGGATAAAAAGAATAAACCTAAGGGTCCTAATTTTCGTCCCTTTTGTTCGGACAAGTCCCCAACGACAGCAACCTGGCGCTAAGCCCAAGCAGTCCAAGGGATCTTGGAAGCCATTTCAGTCTTGGAATAACCAGAGTAAGAAGCCCGCCGAGTCAAAGTTGTCATGAAGGGGTGGCCCCCCCGATCTGTATCCGGATCTCGTATGGAGCAGACTATCTCTTTTCGTTGAGGCTTGGATGAGAGACGTGCAGGATCCTTGGGTTCTGGAGGTTATTGCCCAGGGTTACAGGATAGGTTTCAAAACTCACCCTCCCAGGGGCAGATTTCTCTTGTCAAAACCAGAGAAACAAGATGCTTTTCTAGAGTTCGTAAGGGATCTCTTCTCTCTAGGAGTAATTGTACTGGTACATCTAGCAGAAAGAGGTCTAGGGTACTATTCAAACCTTTTCGTGGTACCAAAAAAGGAGGGCACATTTCACCCAATCCTAGACCTTTCAAGATGGAGACGATAAGGTCTATACTGCTACTAGTTCATGAGGGTCAGTTCATGACTACGATAGACTTTAAAGACGCATACCTTCATGTGCCAATACACAAAGATCACTTCAAGTTCCTAAGGTTCGCCTTTCTGGATCAGCACTTCCAGTTTGTAGCTCTTCCCTTCGGTCTGGCTACTGCCCCAAGACTCTTCACAATGGTTCTGGGAGCTCTGCTCACGGTGGCGAGATGGTATTGCAGTAGCTCCTTATCTCAACAACATTCTGGTCCAGGCTCCGTCCTGCCGGCTGGCAGAGGACCATTCAAGAGCTCTTCTTCTTCTTCTTCTGCAATCTCATGAATGGAAGATAAACTCAGGAAAGAGTTTTCTGGATCCCAGTGCCAGAGTGGAATTCCTGGGCACGATAATAGACTCCATATCCATGAAAATATTCCTAACAGACCAGAGACTTGCAAGATTGTCTCCAGCTGTCTTTCCCTTCAAACCTCCTTAAGGCCATCACTGGCCCGGTGCGTGGATGTGATTGGGCTCATGGTATCCACAATAGATGTCATTCCATTCACCAGATTCCATCTCCAGCCTCTTCAGTTATGCATGCTGAGGCAGTGGAGCGGCTATCACTCGGATCTATCCCAACTGATCTCTCTGGGCAATGGGTCGACGGCATCCCTCTCTTGGTGGCTCCATCCAGATCAGCTGTCCCAGGGGACATCCTTCCTCAGACCATCTTGGGAGATTGTGACTATGGGCGCGAGTCTCTCAGGTTGGGGAGCGGTTTGGGGTGCCAAGAAGGCACAGGGAAGGTGGAATCGGATTCTCCCGATCAACATCCTGGAACTTCGAGCGATTTTCAATGCTCTGGGGGCTTGGTCCCTTCGTGGTTCATCTAAGTTCATAAGATTCCAGTCGGACAACATTACCTCGGTGGCTTACATCAACCATCAGGGGGGAACGAGAAGCTCCCTAGCTATGAGGGAAGTATCTCGGATTCTAGAGTGGGCGGAGGCCCACGACTGCTTGCTGTCAGCGATCCACAGTCCGGGTGTGGACAACTGGGAAGCAGATTTTCTCAGCAGACAGTCGTTTCATCTGGGGGAATGGTCTCTTCACCCCGAAGTGTTTGCAGAGATTTGCAACAGATAGGGGACTCCGGAGATAGATTTCATGGCGCCCAGACTCAACTTCAAGCTACCCAGATACGGATCGCGGTCCAGGGATCCCCAGGCAGAACTGATAAATGCCTTAGCAGTTCCTTGGGGTTTCAACCCGATATACATTTTTCCACCATTACCACTTCTACCTCAAGTAGTTGCACGAATCAATAAGGAGCAAGCGTCAACTACAGTATTTTGATTGCTGGTGTGAAGCTCTTCTTTCCTTCCTCCAGGACGCTTTGGAGAAGGGACTTGAGGGAACACCAGTTCCTTGAGGGAACAGATTTCAGATTTTGGCGCTATCTGTGTTGTTACATAAGATGCTCGCTGGGCTTCCTGATATTCAGTCTTTTGATCAGGCTCTCTTGACATTAAGACTCTGTCTTGGAAGGTTCTTTTTCTACTGGCTTCGGCACACAGTCTCTCTGAGTTGGCGGCCTTGCAATGTGAGCCTCCTTACCTGGTTTTTCATGCCGATAAGGCTGTTCTTCGCACTGGGTTGGGTTTTCTCCCTAAGGTTGTGTCTGATAGCAACATTAATCAGGAGATTGTAGTTCCTTCCTTGTGTCCTAACCCCCCTTCTTCAAAGGAACGGTTACTTCATAACTTGGATGTGGTTCGAGCTTTGATATTTTTCTCCAACATAGGTGTGTCCGGTCCACGGCGTCATCCTTACTTGTGGGATATTCTCTTCCCCAACAGGAAATGGCAAAGAGCCCAGCAAAGCTGGTCACATGATCCCCCCTAGGCTCCGCCTTCCCCAGTCATTCTCTTTGCCGTTGTACAGGCAACATCTCCACGGAGATGGCTTAGAGTTTTTTGGTGTTTAAATGTAGTTTTTATTCTTCAATCAAGAGTTTGTTATTTTAAAATAGTGCTGGTATGTACTATTTACTCTGAAACAGGAAAGAGATGAAGATTTCTGTTTGTAAGAGGAAAATGATTTTAGCAACCGTTACTAAAATCGATGGCTGTTTCCACACAGGACTGTTGAGAGGAATTAACTTCAGTTGGGGGAAACAGTGAGCAGACTTTTGCTGCTTGAGGTATGACACATTTCTAACAAGACTCGGTAATGCTGGAAGCTGTCATTTTCCCTATGGGAACCGGTAAGCCATTTTCTTAGTTTAAGTAAAAGAATAAAGGGCTTCATTAGGGCTTAAAAAACTGGTAGACATTTTTCTGGGCTAAAACGATTACTTTACTAAGTATATTTGGCAGATTATTACTTTTAATAGTTGTTAAATCTTGGGGATTGTTTTAATAAAAACGGCAGGCACTGTATTGGACACCTTTTTCACTGGGGGCCTTTTCTAGTCATAGACAGAGCCTCATTTTCGCGCCTCTAATGCGCAGTTGTTTTTGGAAAGCATGGCATGTAGATGCATGTGTGAGGAGCTAAGAACCACTGAAAAAGCTTATAGAAGGCACATTTGGTATCGTATTCCCCTCTGGGCTTGGTTGGGTCTCAGCAAAGCAGATACCTGGGACTGTATAGGGGTTAAATGTAAAAACGGCTCCGGTTCCGTTATTTTAAGGGTTAAAGCTTTCAAATTTGGTGTGCAATACTTTTAAGGCTTTAAGTTACTGTGGTGAAATTTTGGTGAAATTTGAACAATTCCTTCATACTTTTTCACATATTCAGTAATAAAGTGTGTTCAGTTTGAAATTTAAAGGGACAGTAACGGTTTTATTGTAAAACGTTTTTTGTGCTTTGTTGACAAGTTTAAGCCTGTTTAACATCTCTGAACCATCAGATAACGATGTTCTATATGTATGAAAGCCAATGTGTCTCCCCATTTAAATATATGTGATATATTTGTGTCATAATGTCCAAACAAAGTAGGGATAATAATGCCATAGATATGATATTGCCCAAGATGATTCCTCTAATGAGGGGAGTAAGCATGGTACTGCATCATCCCCTTCTGTGTCTACACCAGTTTTGCCCACACAAGAGGCCCCTAGTACATCTAGTGCGCCAATACTTATTACCATACAACAATTAATGGCTGTAATGGATAATTCTATTGCATGCATTTTTTTCCAAAATGCCTACTTATCGGAGAAAGCGTGATTGCTCTGTTTTAAACACTGAAGAGCAAGAGGACGCTGATGATATCTGTTCTGACATACCCTCACACCTATCTGAAGGGGCCAGGAGGGAGGTTTTGTCTGAGGGAGAAATTTCAGATTCAGGGAAAATTTCCCAACAAGCAGAACCTGATATTGTAACTTTTAAATTTAAATTTCAACATCTCCACGCACTACTTAAGGAGGTATTATCTACTCTGGATGATTGTGACAATTTGGTCATTCCAGAGAAATTAGGTAAGATGGACAAGTTCCTAGAGGTTCCGGTGCCCCCCGATGTTTTTCCTATACCCAAGCGGGTGGCGGACATAGTAAATAAGGAGTGGGAAAGGCCCGGCATACCTTTTGTCCTCCCCCTATATTTAAGAAATTAGTTCCTATAGTCGACCCCAGAAAGGACTTATACCATACAGTCCCCAAGGTCGAGGGGGCGGTTTCTACTCTAGACAAACGCACTTCTATTCCTATAGAAGATAGTTGTGCTTTCAAGATCCTATGGATTAAAGGTTAGAGGGTTTGCTTAAAAAGATGTTTGTTCAGCAAGGTTACCTTCTACAACCAATTTCATGCATTGTTCCTGTCACTACAGCTGCGTGTTTCTGGTTCGAAGAACTAGAAAAGTCGCTCAATAAAGAATCTTCGTACGAGGAGGTTTTGGACAGAGTTCAAGCTCTTAAATTGGCTAACTCTTTTTTATTTTAGATGCCGCTTTGCAATTAGCTAGATTAGCGGCGAATAATTCAGGGTTTGCTATCGTGGCGCGCAGAGCGCTTTTGCTTAACATCCCTTTCAAGGGTAAAACACTGTTTGGCCCTGACTTGAAAGAGATTATTTCAGACATCACTGGGGGAAAGGGCCACGCCCTTCCTCTGGATAGGTCTTTTAAGGCTAAAAAGAAGCCAAATTTTCGTCCCTTTCGCAGAAACGGACCAGCCTCAAATTCTACACCCTCTAAGCAAGAGGGTAATACTTCTCAAACCAAGCCAGCCTGGAGGCCGATGCAAGGCTGGAACAAGGGTAAGCAGGCCAAGTCACCTGCCACTGCTACCAAAACAGCATGAAGTGTTGGCCCCCGATCTGGGAAGGATCTGGTGGGGGGCAGACTTTCTCTCTTTGCTCAGGCTGGGGCAAGAGATGTTCAGGATCCTTGGGCGCTAGAAATAGTTTCTCAAGGTTATCTCCTGGAATTCAGGGAACTACCCCCAAGGGGAAGGTTCCACGGGTCTCAATTATCTTCGAACAGGCATTCTTACACTGTGTAGAAGACCTGTTAAGCATGGGAGTGATTCATCCTGTTCCATTAGGAGAACAAGGGATGGGTTTTTACTCCAACCTGTTCATAATTCCCAAAAAAGAGGGAACATTCAGACCTATTTTAGATCTCAAGATTCTAAACAAGTTTCTAAGGGTTTCATCATTCAAAATGGAAACCATTCGAACGATCCTTCCTACCATCCAGGAAGGTCAATTCATGACCACGGTGGACTTAAAGGATGCGTACCTACGTATTCCTATCCACAAGGAACATTTTCGGTTCCTAAGGTTCGCCTTTCTGGACAAGCATTACCTGTGGCACTTCCATTCGAATTAGCCACTGCTCCAAGGATTTTCACAAGGGTACTAGGGTCCCTTCTAGCGGTGCTAAGACCAAGGGGCATTGCAGTAGTACCTTACTTGGACGACATCCTGATTCAAGTGTCGTCTCTGTCAAAAGCAAGGGCTCATACGGACATTGTCCTAGCCTTTCTCAGATCTCACAGGTGGAAAGTGAACATAGAAAAAAGTTCTCTGTCCCCGTCAACAAGAGTTCCCTTCTTGGGAACAATAATAGTTTCCTTAGAAATGAAGGTTTTTCTGACAGAGGCCAGAAAATCAAAACTTCTAAGCTCTTGTCAGGTACTTCATTCTGTTCTTCTTCCTTCCATAGCACAGTCCATGGAAGTAATAGGGTTGCTGGTTGCGGCAATGGACATAGTTCCTTTTGCACGAATTCATCTAAGACCATTGCACCTGGGCATGCTCAGACAGTGGAATGGGGATTATACAGACTTGTCTCCGACGATACAAGTAGATCAAATAACCAGAGATTCACTCCGTTGGTGGCTGACCCTGGACAACCTGTCACAGGGAATGAGCTTCCGCAGACCAGAATAGGTCATTGTCACGACCGACGCCAGTCTGGTGGGCTGGGGCGCGGTCTGGGAACCCCTGAAAACTCAGGGTCTATGGTTTCGGGAAGACTCTCTTCTCCCGATAAACATAATGGAACTGAGAGCGATATTCAATGCTCTCAAGGCTTGGCCTCGACTAGCAAAGGCCAAATTCATAAGGTTTCAATCAGTCATCATGACAACTGTTACATATATCAACCATCAGGGGGTAACAAGGAGTTCCCTGGCGATGGAGGAGCATCCGGGGGAGTGGGAACTCCATCTGGAAATCTTTGCCCAAATAACTCAATTATGGGGCATTCCAGACTTGGTTCTGATGGCCTCTCGTCAGAACTTCATGGTCCCTTGTTACGGGTCCAAATCCAGGGATCCCAAGGCGACTCTATTGGATACAATAGTAGCACCTTGGATCTCAACCTAGCTTATGTATTCCCACCGTTTCCTCTCATTCCCAGGCTGGTAGCCAGGATCAATCTGGAGAGGGCTTCGGTGACCTTGATAGTTCCTGTGTGGCCACGCAGGACTTGGTATGCAGACCTGGTGAATGTGTCATCGGCTCCACCATGGAAGCTACCTTTGAGACAGGACCTTCTTATTCAGGGTCCATTCGAACATCCGAATCTGGTTTTCCTCCAACTGACTGCTTGGAGTTTGAACGCTTGATTTTATCAAAGCGTGGGTTTTCAGATTCTGTAATAGATACTCTTATTCAGGCTAGAAAGCCTGTAACTAGAAAAATTTACCATAATATATGGAAAAAATATATCTGTTGGCGTGAATCTAAAGGATTCCCATGGAACAAGATAAAAATTCCTAAGATTCTTTCCTTTCTACAAGAAGGTTTGGAGAAAGGATTTTCTGCGAGTTCTCTGAAGGGACAGATCTCTGCTTTATCTGTTTTACTTCACAAAAGGCTGGCAGCTGTGCCAGACGTTTAAGCGTTTGTTCAGGCTCTGGTTAGAATCAAGCCTGTTTACAGACCTTTGACTCTTCCCTGGAGTCTTAATCTAGTTCTTTCAGTTCTTCAAGGGGTTCCGTTTGAACCCTTACATTCCATAGATATTAAGTTATTATCTTGGAAAGTTTTGTTTTAGGTTGCAATTTCTTCTGCTAGAAGAGTTTCTGAGTTATCTGCTCTGCAGTGTTCTCCGCCCTATCTGGTCCATGCAGATAAGGTGGTTTTTACGTACTGAGCCTGGTTTTCTTCCGAAGGTTGTTTCCAACAAAAATATTAACCAGGAGATAGTTGTACCTTCTTTGTGTCCGAATCCATTTTCATAGAAGGAACGTTTGTTACTCAATTTGGACGTTGTCCGTGCTCTAAAATTCTATTTAGATGCTACAAAGGATTTCAGACAAACATCTTCCTTGTTTGTTGTTAATTCTGGTAAAAGGAGAGGTCAAAAAGCAACTTCTACCTCTCTATCTTTTTGGCTTAAAAGCATCATCAGATTGGCTTATGAGACTGCCGGACGGTAGCCTCCTAAAAGAATCACAGCTCATTCCACTAGGGCCGTGGCTTCCACATGGGCCTTTAAGAACGAGGCTTCTGTTGATCAGATATGTAAGGCAGCGACTTGGTCTTCACTGCACACTTTTACCAAATTTTACAAATTTGATACTTTTGCTTCTTCTGAGGCTATTTTTGGGAGAAAGGTTTTGCAAACCGTGGTGCCTTCCATCTAGGTGACCTGATTTGCTCCCTCCCATCATCCGTGTCCTAAAGCTTTGGTATTGGTTCCCACAAGTAAGGATGACGCCGTGGACCGGACACACCTATGTTGGAGAAAACAGAATTTATGTTTACCTGATAAATTACTTTCTCCAACGGTGTGTCCGGTCCACGGCCCGCCCTGGTTTTTTAATCAGGTCTGATGATTTATTTTCTTTAACTACAGTCACCACGGTATCATATGATTTCTCCTATGCAAATATTCCTCCTTTACGTCGGTCGAATGACTGGGGAAGGCGGAGCCTAGGGGGGATCATGTGACCAGCTTTGCTGGGCTCTTTGCCATTTCCTGTTGGGGAAGAGAATATCCCACAAGTAAGGATGACGCCGTGGACCGGACACACCGTTGGAGAAAGTAATTTATCAGGTAAACATAAATTCTGTTTTCTTCAGGCTACGAAGGATTTTAGACAGACTTCAGCATTGTTTGTCTATTTGGGGAAGCGCAAGGGGCAGAAGGCTTCTTCCATTTCTCTATCTTTTTTGGAATAGTTTGGGTACTTCATTCACTCCTCCTTTAAGGTTTAAGAGACTGAAGAGCATGATTCACTTAGCTTATGAGACAGCGGGACATAAGCCTCCTCAGAGGATTACGGCTCATTCATCTAGAGCTGTGGCTTCTTCTTGGGCCTTCAAGAATGAGGCCTCTATGGAGCAGATTTGTAAGGCAGCTACCTGGTCCTCCTTACATACATTTTCAAAGTTTTACAAATTTGACGTTTTTGCTTCTGCTGACCCAGCTTTTGGTAGAAAGGTTTTGCAGGCTGTGGTACTCTCAGAATAGGGTCCGCCTCCTTTCTTTCATGTAATTGGCAAGAGTCCATGAGCTAGTGACGAATGGGATATACATTCCTACCAGGAGGGGCAAAGTTTCCCAAACCTCAAAATGCCTATAAATATACCCCCCACCACAACCACAATTCATTTTTACATACTTTGCCTCCTATGGAGGTGGTGAAGTAAGTTTGTGCTAGATTTCTACGTTGATATGCGCTTCGCAGCATGCTGAAGCCTGATTTTCCTCTCAGAGTGCAGTGAATGACAGAGGGATGTGAAGGGAGTATTGCCTATTGAATGCAATGGTCATCCTATCGGGGATCTATTTCATAGGTTCTCTGTTTTCGGTCGTAGAGATTCATCTCCTACCACCCTTTTCAGATCGACGATATACTCTTATATACCATTACCTCTGCTGATTCTCGCTTCAGTACTGGTTTGGCTATCTGCTATATGTAGATGAGTGTCTTTTGGTAAGTATGTCTTTTATTTATGACACTCTCAGCTATGGTTTGGCACTTTATATGAAAAGTTCTAAATATATGTTTTATACTTATATTTGCCATGATTCAGGTTAATCAGTATATTTCCTTCTTACAGACTGTCAGTTTTCATTTTTGGGAAATGCATATGAATTCAATTTTTTTTTTCTTACCTGAAAATTTTTCAAATTGATTTTTCTTCATAATTGCGGGCTGTTAGGCTCGCGGGAGCAAAAAATGCTATAATTTATTGCGTCATTTTTGGCGCGAGAGTTACGTTTGTTGATGTTATGATGTCATTTCCGGTGTCTTAGCCGGCGCCGAGAGTTTTCATGTAGTTGCGTCATCTATGACGCTCGTGTTGTTGCAGACGTTTTTTTGACATTATTTAAGTCTCTGCTTCTTTTTGCTTCTGGTTTCCAGAGGCTTATTCTGTTTGCATTTTTTCCCATTCCTGAAACTGTCATTTAAGGAATTTGATCATTTTGCTTTATATGTTGTTTTTTCTATTACATATTGCAAGATGTCTCAATCTGACCTTGTATCAGAATCTACTTCTGGAATGCTGCTGCCTGATGTCGGTTCTACCAAAGCTAAGTGCATTTGTTGTAAACTTGTAGTAACTGTTCCTCCGGCTGTAGTTTGTGTTGGTTGTCATGATAGACTTTCAAAAGCAGACAATATTTCCATTAGTAATAATCCATTACCTGTTGTTGTTCTTTCAACATCTAATGTTCAGGATATTACTGTTAATTTGAGAATTTGTTTCTAATTCTATTCAGAAGGCCCTGTCTGTTATACCTCCTTCTAATAAACGTAAAAGGTCTTTTAAAACTTCTCATAAATTAGATGAATTTTTAAATGACCGCCAGTATTCTGATTTATCTATTTCTGATGAGGATCTGTCTGGTTCAGAAGATTCTGCCTCAGATATTGACACTGACAAATCTTCATATTTATATAAAATGGCGTTTATTCGTTCTTTATTAAAAGAAGTGTTGATTGCATTAGATATGGAAGAGTCTAGTCCTCTTGATATTAAAACCAGTAAACGTTTAAATTCGGTTTTTAAGCCTCATGTAGTTATTCCAGAGGTTTTTCCAGTTCCTGATGCTATTTCAGATGTAATTTCTAGGGAATGGAATAGTTTGGGTACTTCATTCACTCCTCCTTTAAGGTTTAAGAGACTGTACCCTTTGCCGTCTGATAGATTGGAGTTTTGGGAAAAAAATCCCCAAAGTTGATGGGGCTATCTCTACTCTTGCTAAACGTACTACTATTCCTACGGCAGATAGTACTACTTTTAAAGATCCTTTAGATAGGAAGCTTGAATCTTATCTAAGGAAGGCTTATTTATGTTCAGGTCATCTTCTTAGGCCTGCTATTTCTTTGGCTGATGTTGCTGCGGCTTCAACTTTTTGGTTGGAGGCTTTAGCGCAACAAGTACCATATCATAATGTGTATAGCATTGTTAAGCTACTTCAACATGCTAATAATTTCATTTGTGATGCCATTTTTTATATCATTAGAATTGATGTCAGGTATATGTCTTTAGCTATTTTAGCTAGACGAGCTTTATGGCTTTGTAGTGGTTCACACCTAATTCACTTGTAAGGTCTTAAAGCACAGTTATATTGAAATATAAATTCCAAACACTGAACTTTAAATGTTATATCAGTGAAACAGGTCTCATTTCTTACAAATAAAGTTTTGAGTACAATAAAGAAATGGTACTTGAGAAGATAACATTGTTTAAAAATAAATTTTATTATACAGAAAAATCAGCTTACAGAAGTAATATAAAATTAAATTAATTTAAATCCAATATACACACAGAGTTAAAAGACTTTTAGTTTAAACTTGCTTTCAATAACAATTGTTACATACCACTCGAAATGACTTCTTTGCAACCAAATCTTATCCTTAGAGATGCTCTATAATATCCTGTCAGAGTCACCTGCCTCATGTTTACAACAAGGTGTTTTTATAGTTTTTTATTTGGATGACGTCATCATTTATTGTTTTCTTTTTATATGTATTTTTAGCATCATTTTAACATCAACAAAACTTGTCTAGCTTTTTCTATCTTCAACTATGTGGCCTTGATAATCTGTTATACAAGAGTTTAGACATACGCACTTTAAATTGCAAGGAGCATCCATTTTAGAGCTATAAATTCAAGGTTGAATCAACCTCCATTTTAAATCATATAACATCTTATGTTAAGACTAGTTAGCTGGTTAGTATGTTTGCAGACAGATAATAAAAACCTTTTATATTGTAAAAGACTTTTGTTTAAACATATAAAAGTATTCAGTTATACATTGTACACATTGTACATCATTTAAACATATATTTGAATATAATCATACATATATTGCAAAATAAGCATATTAAAGATTATATTTCTCACACTTTATGTGAACAGGCTCTTATAACAAGGTACAGTCTTTATGTATAGAAGCTGTACATGATAGATTTAAAAGAAATCTATCATTTATAGTTAGCTATAAGTGTCTTGCTGAAAGAATGTATTTCTTACTGTTGGCATATTTATCAAGTGAATAGCAATATTAATTTGCAATCTAACATTACATAGCAGCTTTTATTGAGACAAGCATGCTATAAACAAAGTTTATTTGCAAAGTTATGCATTGTTAACTAAAAATTACATTTACAAGCACAGGTATATCACAGGGTTAATGAAAGCCTGTTACAGCTTAAATCTTGGAATGCGGATTTGACTTCTTAGTCAACTTTGCTATCTCTTTCTTTCCAAGGTAATAAATTGTTTGGTTCTCAGTTGGATTCTATAATTTCAACTGTCACTTGGGGGAAAGGGAGCTTTTTTGCCTCAGGATAAAAAATCTAAGGGTAAATTTAGGGCTGCTAACCATTTTCGTTCCTTTCGTCAGAATAAGGAGCGGAAGCCTGACCCTTCCCATAAAGGAACGGTTTCCAATTGGAAGCCTTCTCCAGTCTGGAATAAATCCAAACCTTTTAGAAAATCAAAACCAGCCCCCAAGTCCGCATGAAGGTGCGGCCCTCATTCCAGCACAGCTGGTAGGGGGCAGACTACGATTTTTCAAAGATGTTTGGATCAATTCAATTTAAAATCATTGGATTCAGAACATTGTTTCTCATGGGTACAGAATAGGTTTCAAGATAAGACCGCCTGTGAGAAGGTTCTTTCTCTCATGCATTCCAGTGAACCCAGTAAAGGCTCAGGCTTCCCTGAAATGTGTTTCAGACCTGGAGTTATCTGGGGTAATTGTGCCAGTTCCATATCTGGAACGGGGTCTGGGGTTTTATTCAGATCTGTTCATTGTACCAAAGAAAGAGAATTCTTTCAGACCAGTTCTGGATCTAAAAATTTGAATAGTTATGTAAGAATACCAACATTCAAAATGGTGACTATAAGGACTATTCTGCCTTTTGTTCTGCAACTGCATTATATGTCCACAATAGACTTACAGGATGTTTATCTTCATATTCCAATTCATCCAGATCACTATCAGTTCCTGAGATTCTCTTTTCTAGACAAGCATTACCAATTTGTTGCTCTTCCTTTTGGCCTAGCAACAGCTCCAAGGATCTTCTCAAAGGTTCTCGGTGTCCTTCTCTCTGTAATCAGAGAGCGGGGTATTGCGGTGTTTCCTTATTTGGACGATATCTTGGTACTTGCTCAGTCTTTACATTCTGCAGAATCTCACACGAATCAACTTGTGTTGTTTCTTCAAAAACATGGTTGGAGGATCAATTTACCAAAAAGTTACTTGATTCCTCAGACAAGGGTAACCTTTTTAGGATTCCAAATAGATTCAGTATCCATGACTTTGTCTCTTACAGACAAAAGACGTCTGAAATTGGTTTCAGCTTGTCGGAACCTTCACTCTCAGTCATTCCCTTCAGTAACTATGTGCATGGAGGTTTTAGGTCTCATGACTGCAGCATCGGACGCGATCCCCTTTGCTCGTTTTCACATGAGACCTCTTCAGCTTTGTATGCTGAACCTGTGTTGCAGGGATTATACAAAGATATCACAATTGATATCCTTAAATCCCAATACTTGACTATCTCTGACTTGGTGGTTAGATCACCACCGTTTGGTTCAGGGGGCCTCTTTTCTTCGTCCAACCTGGACTGTGATTTCAACAGATGCAAGTCTTTCAGGTTGGGGAGCTGTATGGGGATCTCTGACAGCGCAGGGGGTTTGGAAATCTCAAGAGGTGAGATTACCAATCAATATTTTGGAACTCTGTGCGATTTTCAGAGCTCTTCAGTTCTGGCCTCTTCTGAAGAGAGAACCGTTTATTTGTTTTCAGACAGACAATGTCACAACCGTGGCGTATGTCAATCATCAAGGTGGGACTCACAGTCCTCAAGCTATGAAAGAAGTATCTCGGATACTTGCATGGGTGGAATCCAGCTCCTGTCTAATCTCTGCGGTCCATATCCCAGGTATAGACAATTGGGAAACTGATTATCTCAGTGGCCAGACTTTACATCCGGGAGAATGGTCTCTTCACCCAGATGTTTCTTCAGATTGTTCAGATATGGGGGCTTCCAGAAATAGATCTGATGGCTTCTCATCTAAACAGGAAACTTCCCAGGTATCTGTCCAGATCCAGCGATCCTCAGGCGGAAGCAGTGGATGCGTTGTCACTTCCTTGGAATTATCAACCTGCTTATAGCTTTCCGCCTCTAGTTCTTCTTCCAAGAGTGATTTCCAAAATCATAATGGAGAGTTCGTTTGTACAGAAAAATTGCTAATCTTCCTGACATTCGTTGTTTTGTACAGGCTTTGGTTCGTATCAAGCCTGTCATTAAGTCAATCTCTCCTCCTTGGAGTCTTAATTTGGTTTGAGAGCTTTACAGGCTCCTCCGTTTGAGCCTATGCATTCTCTGGACATTAAATTACTTTCTTGGAAAGTATTGTTTCTTTTGGCTATCTCTTCTGCTAGAAGAGTTTCTGAATTATTTGCTCTTTCTTGTGAGTCTACTTTCCTGATTTTGCAGCAGGATAAGGCGGTTTTGCGTACTTCATTTAAATTTTTACCTAAGGTTGTGAATTCCAACAACATTAGTAGAGAAATTGTTGTTCCTGCGTTGTGTCCTAATCCTAAGAATTCTTTGGAAAGATCTTTGCATTCTTTATATGTGGTAAGAGCTTTGAAATATTATGTTGAAGCTACTAAAGATTTCAGAAATACTTCTAGTCTATTTATCTTTTCTGGTTCTAAGAAAGGTCAGAAAGCTTCTGCCATTTCTTTGGCTTCTTGGTTAAAGCTTTTGATTCATCATGCTTATTTGGAGTCGAGTAAATCCCCGCCTCAGAGGATTACGGCTCATTCTACTAGGTCAGTTTCTACTTCCTGGGCTTTTAAAAATGAAGCTTCTGTTGATCAGATTTGCAAAGCAGCAACTTGGTCTTCTTTGCATACTTTTACTAAATTCTACCATTTTGATGTTTTCTCTTCTTCAGAAGCAGTTTTTGGTAGAAAAGTTCTTCAGGCAGCTGTTTCAGTTTGATTATTCTGCTTATAATTTGAGTTTTTTTCATTATAAGATTAAAACTTTTTGATTTGGGTTGTGGATTCTTTTTTCAGCGGAATTGGCTGTCTTTATTTTTATCCCTCCCTCTCTAGTGACTCTTGCGTGGAGTTCCACATCTTGGGTATTTGCTATCCCATACGTCACTAGCTCATGAACTCTTGCCAATTACATGAAAGAAAACATAGTTTATGTAAGAACTTACCTGATAAATTCATTTCTTTCATATTGGCAAGAGTCCATGAGGCCCACCCTTTTTGTGGTGGTTATGATTTTTTTGTATAAAGCACAATTATTCCAATTCCTTGTTGATGCTTTCGCTCCTTTCTTATCACCCCACTTCTTGGCTATTCGTTAAACTGAATTGTGGGTGTGGTGGGGGTGTATTTATAGGCAATTTGAGGTTTGGGAAACTTTGCCCCTCCTGGTAGGAATGTATATCACATACGTCACTAGCTCATGGACTCTTGCCAATATGAAAGAAATGAATTTATCAGGTAAGTTCTTACATAAATTATGTTTTTTACCCTCCCATTTTCTTTCAGTGTCCTCTAGAACTTGGGTATTTGTTTCTCACAAGTAATGAATGAAGCCGTGGATTCTCCTTGTATTAGATGGAAAACATAAATTATGCTTTCCTGATAATTTAATTTCCATTGTTACGAGGAGAGTCCATGGCTCCCACCCGGTTCTCTGGGACCTAAATTCTTTTGGTTTTTATTCTGGCATCATTTATACCCTGATAGTTCTCCTACTGTTCCTTGTTCCCTCGGCAGAATGACTGGGGGATGAGGGGAGTGGGGGAGGTATTTAAGCTGCGGTGTCTTTGCCTCCTCCTGGTGGCCAGGTTCTGTATTTCCCACAAGTAATGAATGAAGCCGTGGACTCACCTCGTAATGATGGAAATTAAATTATCAGGTAAGCATAATTTATGTTTTATATATAGATCCTCTGCTGTCAGGTTTTTTAGTGCGCTTCGTATTTATTAAGGGGATATCTGTGTGATCGGCCTGTCATCGTGCTGATTGATTATTAAAGGTCATAAAGCCTGCTTCAGCCCTTGGTGAGGGGGTAAGATTTCATTGCTTTCAAGAGCTGCTTTATTTGGTTTTTAAGTTTGCTTTACTTATCCTGTCTTTAATGTAATGTTTAAATCATTATCTGTATCTTGATTTTTATTTTTTTACTCATTACTTGCCTGTTTATTCTATTTTTCAGAATCAGAGCATACTGATTCTGCCCCCCGTTCTATTAATACTTGTACCTCAGAAGCTAGATCCTCTGAACACTTTTCTACTAGTAATAAGTGTATCTTTTGCAAGCTAGTTAATATAAACCCCCCCCCCCCCCCGCACAGCTTTGCATATCATGTATGGATCATCTTATGTATTCTGATCAGTCTAATGCTGCTCTTGCTTCTAAAGGCATCTGTCCTCTCTCTGTTTATACTACACCGGTAAGTTCTAGAGATTTTGCTTCAGGATTTAAAGATTTTGTACGCTCTACTATATGGAATGTTGGTGGCCATGCCCCCTCCAAGCATAAAAAGGTGGTCTCTTATAATCTACTAGTTTGTCTGAACATTCTAGGTTCTGCTTCTTTTGATTTATCCTCATATGGTAAAGTTTTTTTCAAAAGATCAAGAGTCGGTCTCTAAACCAGAAACTGAATCTGCCTCTTTTTTTTTTTTAAACTTGAAATCTTTTGTTCTCGCTGCTTGCATAGCAATTCAAAGTCTTGAAAACAGCTACTGTTTTTTCTTTGTAATGCGTTTGTTAATATTAAAGGGACAGTACACTGTAAAATTGTTTTTATATTAATGCATTTTCAATGACTTGTTATACCAGCGGCAGAGTAAATAATGTATGAGAAATTGCATTTTCAGGTTTATTTGTGTATATGAAGTAGCTGGATTTGTGCTTTTAAACCACAGCCTATTATAGTCGGTTGAGTTTCAAGTAATATCAGATCTTATTATGTTATCACTTTTATGTATACAGACTTGCTTCCTTATTTTATATTTATCTGGAAAACCAAAGCTCAATACTTAGAGAGAACAATTGAAAATTATATTTTTATTACCCCACTGGGAGTGTAAATTCTTTCATGTAATTGGCAAGAGTCCATGAGCTAGTGACGCATGGGATATACAATCCTACCAGGAGGGGCAAAGTTTCCCAAACCTCAAAATGCCTATAAATACACCCCTCACCACACCCACAAATCTGTTTTACAAACTTTGCCTCCTATGGAGGTGGTGAAGTAAGTTTGTGCTAAAATTTCTACGTTGATATGCGCTTCTCAGCTTTTTTGAAGCCCGATTCCTCTGAGTACAGCGAATGTCAGAGGGACGTGAAGAGAGTATCACCTATTGAATGCAATGATTTTCCTAACGGGGGTCTATTTCATACGTTCTCTGTTATCGGTCGTAGAGATTCATCTCCTACCTCCCTTTTCAGATCGATGATATACTCTCATATACCATTACCTCTACTGATAACTGTTTCAGTACTGGTTTGGCTATCTGCTATATGTGGATGGGTGTCTTTCGGTAAGTATGTTTTTTTATTACTTAAGACACTCTCAGCTATGGTTTGGCACTTTATGCATTGATATAAAGTTCTAAATATATGTATTGTACTTATATTTGCCATGAGTCAGGTTCATGTATTTCCTTTTGCAGACTGTCAGTTTCATATTTGGGGAAGATTAACATATTAAGAAATATTTTTTCTTACCTGGGGTTTAGTCTTTTTTTTTCAAATTGACTAAATTTTTCTTGCAAAATTGCGGGCAGGATTAGGTCCGCGGGTGCGCCAAATGCTAGACTTTGTGTCATTCTTGGTGCGAGAATTGTTTTGCGCAAAGGTTCGTCTTTCCGGTGTCGTAGTTGACGCCGAGTTCCTTACACAGGGTTGCGTCGTTAGTGTGTCATTTCCGGATGTTGTTGGCGCCAAAAAAATTTCAGTTATGTTGTGCGTCATACTTGGTGCCAGATTTTGTTCATTATTTTAATACCCCATTGCTATTTGCCTCTTGCCTTTTTCTATGTCAGAGGGCTATGCTATTGCATTTTTATTCCCATTCCTGAAACTGTCATATAAGGAAATTGACAATTTTGCTTTATATGTTGTTTTTTATTTTACATTTTGCAAGATGTCTCAATCTGATCCTGCCTCAGAAGTATCTGTTGGAAGCTGCCTGATGTCGGTTCTACTAAAGTTAAGTGCATTATATTTCCGAATGTCATTTGTATTGGTTATCGTGATAAACTTTTACATGCAGATATTGTGTCCATCAGTAAATAGTACATTGCCTGTTGTTGTTCCTTCAACTTTTAATGTACATGTTATACCTAAGAAATTTAAAGAATTGTTACTGATTCTGCTCAGAAGGCTTTGTTTGCCATTCTGCCTTCTAATTATTATAAGGTCTTTTAAAACTTCTCATAAGGTTGATGAAATTTCAAATGACCGACAACATAATGAATTATCCTCCTCTGATAATCTGATTCAGAAGATCCTTCCTCAGATATTGACACTAACAAACCTACTTATTTTAAATGAAGTATTTTTCATTCTTTATTAGAAGTGTTAATTATTTTTGGATATTGTGGAAACTAGTCCTCTTGATATTAGAACTAGTAAATTCTGGTTTTAAACCTCCTGTGGTTACTCCAGAGGTTTTTTTTCCTATTCCTGATGCTATTTCTGATATGATTTATAGGGAATGGAATAAGCCGGGTACTTCTTTTTTTCCTTCTTCAAGGTTTTAAAAATGTGTATCCTTTACCAGCAATTAATATAGAGTTTGGGAAAAGATCCTCAAGTTGATGGGGCTATTTCTACTCTTGCTGAACGTACCTCTATTCCTATGAAAGATAGTACTTAAGTTCTTTTAAATAGGAAACTTGAATCTTTTCTAAGGAAAGCTTATTTATATTCAACTCGTCTCAGCCCTGCAATTTCTTTGGCTGATGTTGCGGCTGCATCAACATTTTTTGTTGGAGAATTAGTGCAACAAGAATTGTTTTGTGATTTATCTAGCATTGTTCGCTTACTAGAATTAATAATAGAAAATTAAATTAACACTTTATTTAACAGATATGCAAAAACAAACATTACCATAGGTAGATATTGTAGTTAAATAGAGGGTCTGGGTGTAATTACTGCCAGTCCCCACAAATGTGGTTTAACTGATACAGTATCTATCTACAATTAAAAAGATACTATCAAGGCCATTGAGAAATATGGGAATTCCACTACCAGTTTTTATGACTCAGTTGCCTTTAAATAGCATCTGTGTTAAAATAAGGGCTACAGAGTATGTTATTGCGTGTGATTTTAACAATCTAATTGTAGGGAACAAGAAAAAGTAGGATACAGAGTGATTCACAATCAATCCATTCACAACAGTATTCACACTGTCTGTAAAGCTGTGCGCTCAAAGGCGACCTCCTACCTGCGTACCGCTCTGATTTAACAGAGTCGGCCGATTTCTGACTAAGTTCCCTATATACAATGTCTATATGTCACATACATACCACAGCATTCAGCTATTATTTACAATACAATGGGTCATTGCCATTATCCTCTTAGTCTGTATCAGTAAAAAGAGGTGACCCCGTTTCTAATGGATACGAATTAGAGCTATTAGTATTTGAGGGTGAAGTAGCTATAAAGCAATCGTTTAGCCTTTCTAGTTACACCAAATATCTTCTGAGTCTAGCTAGCGCCCTAATAGGAGCTGCAAAATTGTCCCACAAAATAGCAACTATTGTATCCAGAGCGGATATAACGTTTACAAAGCCGCTCGTGTATGCTGTATCTGTTTCTAGCAACCACGCTCTAACCAAACTCCGCCCGCCGACGCGTTTCCGTCACTGTAACGTGACTTCGTCAGGGCACAGGGCCAGCCCAGCGTTAGACTATGCTGTTTATACCCGATGGTTGTCAAGGTAACCGTTTGTGACTCCACGGATATTATGCGGTAGTGTTAAAACCCGCTTGGCCCCATATTCGTCATCTCTTGTCAGTCATTTTACTAGCGTAATTCATATGTTTTTCGCCACCTAATATATGAAGGCTGCTTCCAAAGTCACCGCAAAAAGAATGTTAGTAACTGTTTCATGTCTATTAAACTCGATTATATGTATTGACATTGTTAATTAGTATTATTCAGAATAAGATCGTTATTCCTTGTCCTTGCTATTTCCCATTTGTATATTTCTAATAATGAGGATGTTGGTATAAGTGAGAATATCCTATCATAATAACTTATATATAACTCTTGCAAGTTCATTAAAATATATCTAGATGGTTATATCTAAAGAATCAAAGGGTCTATTTTAGCCAGGATATAGATCATTGTTCCTAAGCTTGTGTGATACAGCTCCAATATCTTTATAGGAATCATACTAGAAAAGTTGTCTAGTTAGTATCTTAACACTGATAATTATCATTACTGTTAGTACAATATTTATCTAGTATTGTATGACTGTTATATCACTACGTCTCTCAATTGAAAAACTGAATAACTTTTATTAGATTAACAGTGCATATAGATATCCATAGGTACAATCTGTTATGACTCTAGGCCAGGAGTTATATTCAAAATAAAAATATTATTCTAGAGTTTTACTTCCTGCCATCAGTATATAATAATGGCGTTTATATTGTATCTACTGGTAATATCAAAGCTTCTCTGTGTTCCATGGTTTGAGACATATTTCTTCAAGAGAAAAAATGCTAATGTTTGTTTGAGCAGGGATTACAAATCCCCATATTATTTCCCAGATGTATAGGATATATTATGTCACTCCAACTAGTCAAGGACAGATGTTAATGAACATGTTACTACCTACCCTTTAAGGAGTACCAAAACATAACTTAAAGCCAAATACATATATTAAATATGTGTAGTGGTTTACAGAAATCATTTAAATGATATTGCCTCATTTAATCCTCGTGGTGCCGAAGACTGTAATTCGTGAATCCATCTACACTCTTTTTGTAATAACATCTTAGTGATGTCTCCTTTTCTACCTTTTACTTTGAGGAGTTCTATTGCAAAGAAAGATATGTCATATTTGTGTCCCAGGTGTACACTATTCATATGTCGTGCCACCGGTACATCCCTATTCCATTTGATATCACCTAGGTGTTCCAGGACCGTAGTTCGCAGTTCCCTAGAGGTTTCACCCACATAGATTCTAGGGCATTTGCACATTCCAACATAGATAACTCTTTTTGATCTGCAGTTCAAGAAGTCTTTGATAATATATTGTTTTCCCGTATCCGGGTGCTCAAAGATCTTAGTGGGGGTCATATTTTTACAGGCTTGGCACCTGCCACACTTATGGTAACCTTTTGTTTCTCTTAACCATGTTCTTGGTTGGTCTTTTGAATAGTGGCTATTCATCATTAAATCTTTTAGGTTTTGTGCCCTTCTATAAGTTATCAAGGGATTAGCAGTAATCACTTCTCTAAGGTCCTCGTCCTCATTTAATATGTGCCAATGTCTTTGAATGATGTTTTTTACACTTACATTTTTGTTATCATAAGTCCCTATAATTCTTATAGGCTGTGGCATGTCACTTGGTTGGTCTTTCACTCTATTCTGGTTTTCCAGAAGTAAAGATCTGTCTAGGGCTTTTGCCCTCTGATAAGCCCTTTTTAAACACCTCACTGGGTAACCCCTTGCTTTGAATCTATTTCTTAATTCTTTAGCTTCGGCTTCAAAATCCATGTCTGTGCTACAGTTCCGTCTGGCTCGCAAATATTGGCCGAAAGGAATACCCAACTTCTGTTTTTTAGGGTGAAAACTCTCCCATTGGAGAAGACTGTTGGTAGATGTTTCCTTTCTGTAAAGTTTAGTATTTAAAGTCCCATCTCTCTCTTTTCTGATTTCCAGGTCTAAAAAGGAAATGTGTGTGTCATTTATTACTGATGTGTATTTCATCCCATCTTTGTTATTGTTTAACCATAGCATGAAATCACTAAAATCTTTTTGAGTACCAGTCCATAGGATCAAGATATCGTCTATATATCTAATATATAGATCCATGAACCTCATATATGGATTAATGTCTTCATTCAATATGCTTTTGTGTTCGATGAACCCCAAGAATATATTTGCATAAGTAGGGGCACAGCATGTGCCCATTGCTGTGCCCCTTTTCTGCAGATATATTTTCTTATTAAACAAGAAATAATTATGTTTCAGGACATAATTCAGAAGGTCAACAACAAAATAATCTTCTTCATTCCCTTTTGGGTGTACAGTTCTCTGAAAAAAGGCAACCGCCTCTAATCCCGAATCATGAGAAATGTTAGAATAAAGGCTTTCAACGTCGATACTAGCTAATAGAGTATTACTTTCTATTCTCATATTAGCTATACATTTCAGGACATCTTTGGTGTCTTGTACATATGATGTTAGAGTATGTACAAAATGTCTCAGTTTTTTGTCAATAAATACGCTTACATTCTCTGTTAAACAGCCATTCCCTGAGACTATTGGTCTCCCTGGTGGCTTAGCCATATCTTTATGGACTTTGGGTAGGCTGTAGAATGTAGCAATTCTTGGTGCTGTATTAGTCATAAAAGAATGTTCTGCTTTAGTTATCGACTTTATAGTTTTCCACATTCTCTAGAATTTCATTACACATTTGTTCATATTGTGTATTATTCATGATTACCATATTCCCTCCCTTATCTGCATTTTTGATAGAGATATCCCTATTATTCTGTAGTTCTTTAAGGGCCATCCGTTCTCTGTAAGTTACATTCTTTTTAATTTTACTTCGTGGATTTAGTCCCTCAATCTCTGTGGTGACTAGGGATACAAATTTTTCAATTACTGGGTATTTAGAAATGGATGGCATGAATTTGCTTTTAGGTTTCACCACACTTTCTTTTCTAGTGTTAGATGTCTCATCATTTTCATTCAGTAGTGATAACATTAAATTAACCATTTCATGATCTTCTTGTGCAATACCCAGATCATTAAAGGAGTTGGTGTTGGACATCTTATGGAACTTATGTAGTGCTAACTTTCTAGCGAATAGATGTATGTCCTTAATCCAATTGAATGTATCAAAATGTGGAGTGGGTATAAATGTTGAACCTTTATTTAATAAAGTATGATGTTCCTTAGATAGAATTATGTCTGATAGATTAATAGTTTGTAAATTATGTGTATTTACTTCTGTTTGTTTGAGGGTTTCAATGTCTTGTTCTTATAGTTCTCTTTGGGGGGAACAGATCCTTTTCTAAAAAAAATTCTAATGATTGATGGTTCAGTTGTAGCCACATTTGTTATGGGTACTTGACTTACTTCTTCATCAGAAGGTTCAGAATCTGTAGTTGAATTATCAGGGGTAGTATTTTTATTACTTCCCTTGTTCTCTTGTGTATATCTAAAATTCCTACGTTTCTGATTTGTCTTATAAATATTTCCTTTCTGATGGTCAGACCAATCCCTTTGTAATTTTCTATTTTTGGCTTCGCTAAGTTCTTCCTTTAGCTTATCTATATGAAATTTAAGTTTTACATCCAGTGTCTCAAAATCTTTATGTGTGATAAA
This sequence comes from Bombina bombina, assembly GCF_027579735.1. Classification (NCBI taxonomy): domain Eukaryota; kingdom Metazoa; phylum Chordata; class Amphibia; order Anura; family Bombinatoridae; genus Bombina; species Bombina bombina. The sequence continues at coordinate 641,375,929 of NC_069499.1, forward strand.
TTTATTTGTTTGTACCTTTGCCTCATCTATTAATTTTGTGAGTTGGTCATATTGTTTTCTTTCATATTCTAAGGTCAATTTCATAAGATCCAGAGAACACTGGGTAAGAATTTCCTGCCACCTTAATACAAAGTTTTCATCTGCGATATGGAAGGAGGGAGCTAACTGAATTCTCAGTCCTCTAGGAATGAGTTTATTTTTTACATAACTTTCTAGGCTAAAGACTTCCCAAAAAGATTTGACTTGTTTATTCATTATTTTTGCAATGCTTTTGAAAGCTTGGCTTAAATGCCAAAATCCCCCCATTCTCCCTAAACTATATCATTGTTTGCTTACTGCAACATACTAATCAGTTCTGATGCCTTTTTTTATATATCATCAAGATTGATGTTAGATCTATGTCTTTAGCTATTTTTAGCTAGAAGAGTTTTGTGGCTTTATTCATGGAATGCTGATATGACTTTTTATATCTAGATTGCTATCTCTTTCTTTCCAAGGTAATAAGAGACCTAAAGGGTAAATATAAAGTTCCTAATCGTTTTCGTTCTTTTTGTCATTTATGAACAAAAACCTATTCCTTCCCTATGGAATCTGTTTCCAATTGGAAACCTTCATTAAATGGAATAATTCCAAACCATTTAAGAAACCAAAAGCCAGCCCCTAAGTCCACATGAAGGTGCGACTCTCATTCCAGCTCAGCTGGTAGAGGGCAGATTAAGGTTTTTTTCAAGGATGTTTGGATAAATTCTGTCCAAAATCTATGGTTTCAGAGTATTGTCTCTCAAGGCTATCGAATATGATTCTGAGTAAGTTCTCCTGTGAGAAGATTTTTTTCTCTCACATATCCCAGCAAATCCAGTTAAGCTCAGGCTTTCCTGAAGTGTGTTTCAGTCCTGGAGTTTCAGGGGTAGTCATGTCAGTTCCTTTTCAGGAATAGGGTCTGGAGTTTTATTCAAATCTATTCATTTGTCCCAAAGAAGGACATTTCATTCAGACCAATTTTTGGATCTGAAAGTTTTGAATCGTTATGTACTTGGCTATTCGTTAAACTGAATTGTGGGTATGGTGAGGGGTGTATTTATAGGCATTTTGAGGTTTGGGAAACTTTGCCCCTCCTGGTAGGATTGTAATTCCCATAGGTCACTAGCTCATGGACTATTGCCAATATGAAAGAAATGAATTTATCTTGTAAATTCTTACATAAATTGTTTTTCCCATTCCGGAATCTGCCATATAAGGAAATTGATAAGTTTGCTTTATATGTTGTTTTTCTCTTACATTTTGCAAGATGTCTCAATCTGTTCCTGTCTCAGAAACACTGTTGGAATCCTGCTGACTGATAACAGTTCTACCAAAGCTAAATTGTTGTAATCTTATGGAGATTATATCTCCAGCTGTGGTTTGTAATTAGTTGTCATGATAAACTTTTACATGCAGAGAATGTGTCCATCAGTAATAATACATTGCCTGTTGCTGTTCTTTTAACATCTAATGTACAAGATATACCTGTGAATTTATAAAAATTATTTTTTTATTCTATTCAGAAGGCTTTGTCTGCCATCCCGCCTTCTAATAAATGTAAAGGTATTTTTAAACTTCTCATAAAGTTGATGAAATTTCAAATGAACGACAACATTCTGAATTATCCTCCTCTGATGAGGATCTATCTGATTCAGAAGATCCTTCCTCAGATATTGACACTAACAATTCTACTTATTTATTTCAAATGGAGCACATTCGTTCTTTGTTGAAGAAGTGTTGATTATATTGGATATTGAGGAGACTAGTCCTCTTGATTTTAAAGCTAGTAAACGTTTAAATTCTGTTTATAACCCTCCTGTGTTTATTTCAGAGGTTTTTTCAGTTCCTGATGCTATTTCTGATATGATTTCTAACGAATGGAATAGGCCTGGTACTTCTTTTATTCCTTCTTTAAGGTTTAAAAATATTGTATCCTTTGCCAGCAATTAGATTGGAGTTTTGGGAAAAGATCCCCAAAATTGATGGGGCTATCTCTACTCTAGCTAAACGTACTACTATTCTTATGGAAGATAGTATTTCTTGTTAAGATCCTTTAGATAGGAAACTTGAATCTTATCTAAGGGAAGCTTATTTATTTTCAGGTCTTCTTCTTAGGCCTGCAATTTCTTTGGCTGATGTTGCAGCTGCTTCAAGTTTTGGTTGGAAACTTTAGCGCAACAAGTATCGAATCATGATTTGTCTAGAATTGTTAACTTGATTCAACATGCTAATAATTTCATTTGTGATGCCATTTTTTATCAAAATTAATATTAAATCTCTGTCTTTAGCTATTTTAGCTAAAAGAGCTTTGTGGCTTAAATCTTGGAATGCTGATATGACTTAAGTCCAGATTGCTATTTCTTTCCTTCCAAGGTAATGAATTATTTGGTTCAGTTGGATTCAATATTTTCAACTGTCACTGGAGGGAAGGGAGTTTTTTTGCCTCAAGATAAGATCTAAGGGTAAATTTAAAGCTTCTAACCGTTTTTGTTCTTAAATAAGGAACAGAAACCTAATTCTTCCCAAAGGAATCTGTTTCCAATTGGAAGCCTTCTTCAAATTTGAATAAATCCAAGCCATTTAAGAGATCAAAGCCAGCCCCTAAATACGCATGAAGATGCAGCTCTTATTCCAGCTCAGCTGGTAGGAGGCAGATTAAGATTTTTCTAAGATGTTTGGATCAATTCGGTCCAAAATCATTGGATTCTTAATATTGTCTCTCAGGGGTACAGAATAGGATTCAGAGTAAGACTGTCTGTGAGAAGATTTTTTTTTCTCTCGCGCATTCCAGCAAACTCAGTAAAGGCTCAGGCTTTCCTGAAGTGTGTTTCAGACCTGGAGTTATCTGGGGTAATCATGCCAGTTCCGTTTCAGGAACAGGGTCTGGGGTTTTATTCAAATCTATTCATTGTCCCAAAGAAAGTAATTTCATTCGATATGTAAGAGTACCAACTTTCAAAATGGTGACTCTAAGGTTTGTTCTGCTTTTTGTTCAGCAAGGGCATTATATGCCCACAATAGACTTACAGGATGCATATCTTCATATTCTGATTCATCCAGATTGCTTTCAATTTCTGATATTCTCTTTTTTAGACAAGCATTACCATTTTGTTGCTCTTCCTTTTTGGCCTAGCGACAGCTCTAGGAATCTTTTCATAGGTTCTTGGTGTCCTACTCTCTGTTATAAGAGAGCGGGGTGTTGCAGTGTTTCCTTATTTGGACAATATCTTGGTACTTGCTCAGTCTTTACGTTCTGCAGAATCTCACACGAATCAACTACTGTTGTTTCTTCAAAGACATGGTTGGAGGATCAATTTACCAAAAAGTTCCCTGATTCCTCAGACAAGGGTCATCTTTTCAGTTTTCAAGATAGATTCAGTGTCCATGACTCTGTCTCTAACAGACAAGAGACAATTTAAATTGGTTTCAGCTTGTCGGAACCTTCAGTCTCTATTATTCCCTTCAGTAGCTATGTGCATGGAAGTTTTAGGTCTCATGACTGCAGCATCGGACGTTATTCTTTTTGCTCGTCTTTATATGAGACCTCTCCAGCTTTGTATGCTGAATCAATGGTGCAGGGATTATACAAGGATATCACAATATCCTTAAATCCCAGTGTTTGTCTATCTCTGACTTGGTGGTTAGATCACCATCGTATAGTTCTAAGGGCCTCTTGGGTTCGTCCATCCTGGACTGTGATCACAACAGATGCGAGTCTGACAGCACAAGGAGTTTGGAAATCTCAAGAGGCGAGATTGCCAATCAATATTTTGGAACTCCGTGCAATTTTTAGGGCTCTTCAGGCTTGGCCTCTGTTGAAGAGAGAACCGTTCATTTGTTTTCAGACAGACAATATCACAGCTGTGGCATATGTCAATTATCAGGGTGGGACTCACAGTCCCCTAGCTATGATAGAAGTATCTTGAATACTTTCTTGAGCGGAATCCAGCTCTTGTCTAATTTCTGTGGTACATATCCCAGGTGTAGACAATTGAGAAGCGGATTATCTCATCAGTCAGACTTTACATCTGGGGGAGAGGTCTCTCCATCCAGATGTGTTTTCTCAGATTGTTCAGATGTGGGGTTTTCCAGAAATAAATCTGATGGCTTCTCATCTAAACAAGAAACTTCCTAGGTACCTGTCCTGGTCCAGGGATCTTCAGGCGGAAGCAGTGGTTGCAGTGACACTTCCTTGGTGCTACCAACCTGCTTATATTTTCCCGCCTCTAGTTCTTCTTCCAAGAGTGATATCCAAAATCATTATGGAACAGTCATTTGTATTGCTGGTAGCTCCAGCATGGCCTCACAGGTTTTGGTATGCTGATCTTGTTCTGATGTCCAGTTGCCAACCTTGGCCTCTTCCATTTAGGTTGGATCTTCTGTTTCAAGGTCCGTTTTTTTCCATCATGATTTCAAATCATTAAATTTGAAGGTATGGGAATTGAAAGCCTAGTGCTTAGTCATAGATGTTTCTCTGACTCAGTGATTAATACTATGTTACAGGTTTGTAAATCTGTTTTTAGAAAGATTTATTATCGAGTTTGGAAAACTTATTTTCATGGTGTTCTTTTCATAAATTCGCTTGGCATTCTTTCAGATTTCCTAGAATTTTTTCAGTTTCTTCAGGATGGTTTGGATAAGGTTTTGTCTGCAAGTTCCTTGTAGGAAAAAATCTTTGCTTTTTCTGTCTTTTTCACAGAAAGATTGCTAAGCTTCTTGATATTCACTGTTTTTAAAAGGCTTTGGTTTGTATCAAGCCTGTCATTAAATCAATCTCTCCTCCTTGGAGTCTTAATTTGGTTTTGTGGGCTTTACAGGCTCCTCCATTTGAGCCTATGCATTCTTTGGATATTCAACTACTTTCTTGGAAAGTGTTGTTCCTTTTGGTCATCTCTTCTGCTAGAAGAGTTTCTGAATTATCTACTCTTTATTGTGACTCTCCTTTCTGATTTTTCATCAGGATAAGGCGGTTTTGCGGAATTCATTTAAATTCTTTCCTAAGGTTGTGATTGCTAACAACATTAGAGAATTTGTTGTCCCTTCCTTTTGTCCTAATCCTAAGAATTCTTTGGAGAAATCCTTCCATTCTTTGGATGTGGTAAGAGCTTTGAAATATTATGTTTTATTCGGAATATGTTGTCTGGGTCTGGTCTGAATGAAATTATATCTATGGTGACTTGGGGAAAGGAGCTTTTCTCCCTCAGGATAAGATGTCTAAGGGTAATTCTAGAGCTTCTAACCATTTTCGTTCCTTTCATCAATCTAAGAACCACACTCCCTTGCAAGTCCTGGGACTAACATCCTGATTGGCTGCTTAAAGTCTCTCTACTGTCGGAGTTGGCTACTGAGGAAATTTTCTGGTAAAATATGTTCCTTTTTTATATAGGTGATATTTTGTAGTCAGATATTTACAGATATATACTGCATGACTTTCAAGTGATTCAACATTTGGATATCATGTCCCTTTAACCCCTTAATGACAACTGACGTACCAGGTATGTCATGCATTAACAAGCAGTTAATGACAATGGACGTACCTGGTACGTCAGTTGTCTAACAGAGTGCTGGAAGTGATCACAATCACTTCCAGCAGCTCTGAGGGTATTTCAGTGATGCCTCGATATGGAGGCATCCTGCAATACCCCTTTACAAGACTCCGATGCAGAGAGAGCCACTCTGTGGCCCTCTCTGCACCGGTAGTGATGCTGCCGATGGTGCCTTTGTCCGGTGGGAGGAGGGAGCGTGTGTGCGCGCGTGCACGGGTGTGCGTGGGTGCACGTGCACATGCGCGCATTAGCCACACTGACACCAATGAAAAAGGAAGGGGGGAAAAAAAGTTATTTTTTTTTTTTTTACATTTAAAAGGATCTGGGAGGGGGAGGGGGTGGGGGTATTGTGGGGGGGCTGCTACACTACAGAAATAATTAAACATACAAATAAAAGTTATAAATAAATTAAAATAGTTTGGTTTGTGGGGCCAAACTGGGTACTGGCAGACAGCTGCCAGTACCCAAGATGGCGTTAATTAGGTAGGGGAGAGGGTTAGAGAGCTGGAGGGGGGGGATCAGGGAGGTTGGTGCTAAGGCAGGGGTCCATCACAACTAAAATATTTTATAATTTTTATTTAAAAAAAAAAAAACTTTTATTTAGTACTGGCAGACTTTCTGCCAGTACTTAAGATGGCGGTAACAATTGTGGGGTGGGGGAGGGAAGAGAGCTGTTTGGGAGGGATCAGGGGGTGGGATGTGTCAGGTGGGAGGCTGATCTCTAAAATTAACCCTGCAAGCTCCCTACAAGCTACCTAATTTAACCCCTTCACTGCTGGGCATAATTCACGTGTGGTGCGCAGCAGCATTTAGAGGCCTTCTAATTACCAAAAAGCAACGCCAAAGCCATATAAATCTGCTATTTCTGAACAAAGGGGATCCCAGAGAAGTTTTTACAACAATTTCTGCCATAATAGCACAAGCTGTTTGTAAATAATTTCAGTGAGAAACCTAAAATTGTGAAAAATGTAAAGTTTTTTTTTTTTATTTGCTCGCATTTGGCGGTGAAATGGTGGCATAAAATATACCAAAATGGGCCTAGATCAATACTTGGGGTTGTCTACTACACTAAAGCTAAAATTAACCCTACAAGCTCCCTAATTAACCCCTTCACTCCTGGGCATAAAACATGTGTGGTGCGCAGCGGCATTTAGCGGCCTTCTAATTACCAAAAAGCAACCACAAAGCCATATAAGTCTGTTATTTCTGAAAAAGGGGACCCCAGAGAAGCATTTACAACCATTTGTGCCATAATTGCAGAAGCTGTTTGTAAATAATTTCAGTGGGAAACCTAAAGTTTGTGACAAAATTTGTGAAAAAGTGAACTTTTTTTTTTTATCGCATTTGGCGGTGAAATGGTGGCATGAAATATACCAAAATGGGCCTAGATCAATACTTTGGGATGTCTTCTAAAACAAAATATATACATGTCAAGGGATATTCAGGTATTCCTGACAGATATCAGGGTTCCAAAGTAACTAGCGCTAATTTTGAAAAAAAGTGGTTTGGAAATAGCAAAGTGCTACTTGTATTTATTGCCCCATAAATTGCAAAAAAAGCAAAGAACATGTAAACATTGGGTATTTCTAAACTCAGGACAAAATTTATAAGCTATTTAGCATGGGTGTTTTTTGGTGATTGTAGATGTGTAACAGATTTTGGGGGTCAAAGTTAGAAAAATTGTGGGGTTTTTTTCCATTTTTTCCTCATATTTTATCTTTTTTTTTTTTAGTAAATTATAAGATATGATGAAAATAATGGTATCTTTAGAAAGTCCATTTAAAGGGACATAATACTCATATGCTAAATCACTTGAAACTGATGCAGTATAACTGTAAAAAGCTGACAGGAAAATATCACCTGAGCATCTCTATGTAAAAAAGGAAGAGATTTTACCTCACAATTTCCTCAGATCAGCAGAGTCAGTTCTGTGTAAAAAGTTATACTCAGCTGCTCCCAGCTGCAGGTAAAAAAAAAAAAAAAAAAAATGAAGAAATGAACAGCAGCCAATCGGCATCAGCAGTGCTGAGGTCATGAACTCTTACTGTGATCTCATGAGATTTGACTTAACTCTCATGAGATTTCATAGTAAGCTTCCTTTACCTGATTGGTGAAATAATATGAGAGTGCACGATGCTAGTCCCTTCAGATGTCCCAGGACAGACACACTAAAATGCTGCTTAGAAATCCTTTACAATGAGAGGTGGCTACTGAGGAACTTTTGAGGTAAAATATCTTTCTTTTTTACATAGAGATGTTCAGGTGATATTTTCTAATCAGCTTTTTACAGCTATGCTGCATCACTTTCAAGTGTTTAAACATTTGGGTATTATGGCCCTTTAATGACGAGAAAAACGGTATATAATATGTGTGGGTACAGTAAACGAGTAAGAGGAAAATTACAGCTAAACGCAAACACTGCAGAAATGTAAAAATAGCCATTGTCATTAAGGGTAAGAAAATTGAAAAATGGTCCGGTCATTAAGGGGTTAATTCCATTTCCTTCCCCCTGTATCATGTGACTGCACATTAATGGAAGAACATTGGATTATATATATATATATATATATGTATATATATATATATTGAATTCTATGTGTGTGTGTGTGTGAATCATGAAAATTTAGTTTTGACTAGACCCACTTTAAAATTCAATAGTTTACTGTGTAGGATGTTGATCACCTATTTTCTGTGTGTTTAGATGTTAAATCAATATAGATTTTATGTAACTGCAGATATGGAGAATTCTAAGCAAAAACATTTTGGTATGCCATTTAGTTGTTTTTGTTTTTAAAGGGGCAGTCTGCTCCAGAATTTGTATTATTTGAAAAGATAGATAATCCCTTTATTACCCACTCCCCAGTTTTGCATAACCAACATGCATCGGGCAGCAGTGGTGCCAATCGTTGGTGGGTGGGACGGTATGGAGGGAGGCGGGTTGGCAGCCCATTGCTGGAGCGGAGCGGGTGTTGCGCACGACACTTAGAGGGAAAAATAATCACTGAGAGTTGCAGGGAGGGGGACGGAGGGAGTGCAGAGGAGGGAGAGGGGGAATCCTGGTTATAATACTGAGGGATGGGATAGGAGGGTGGGAAGTCGATCTGGGAGGGGTAGGGTATTGAGGTGGGGGCAGCTACATTACAGAAAAAATGAGTATTTTTTTTAATTGCCTAATTTGCAGTTAACCAGTACCTAAGATGGTGGCAAATAGGTAGAGAAGGAGGGTTAGAGAGCTATTTGGGGGGGGGGGAGGATCAGGGGGGTAAGGGGGATCCTACACTGCTGAAAATATATATATTTTAGTACTGGCAGGCTTTCTGCCAGTAATTAAGATGGGGGTTAACACTGTTGGGTGGGGAGGCTGATCTCTACACTAAAGCTAAAATTAACCCTACAAGCTACATAATTAACCCCTTCACTGGTGGGCATAATACAAGTGTAGTGCGCAGCGGCATTTAGCAGCCTTCTAATTACCAAAAAGCAACGACAAAGCCATATATGTCTGCTATTTCTGAACAAAGGGGATCCCAGAGAAGCTTTTACAACCATTTGTGCCATGATTGCACAAGTTAACGTTTTTTGTTTTTTTTTAAATTTGATCGCATTTGGCGGTGAAATGGTGGCATAAAATATACCAAAATGGGCCTAGATCAATAATTTGGCTTGTCTACTAAAAAAATATATATAGTTTTGATAGGTATATATATATATATATATATATATATATATATATATATATTTCTTTCATGTAATTAGCAAGAGTCCATGAGCTAGTGACGTATGGGATATACATTCCTACCAGGAGGGGCAAAGTTTCCCAAACCTCAAAATGCCTATAAATACACCCCTCACCACACCCACAAATCAGTTTTACAAACTTGGTGAAGTAAGTTTGTGCTAGATTCTACGTTGATATGCGCTCCGCAGCAGTTTGGAGCCCGGTTTTCCTCTCAGCGTGCAGTGAATGTCAGAGGGATGTGAAGAGAGTATTGCCTATTTGAATTCAATGATCTCCTTCTACGGGGTCTATTTCATAGGTTCTCTGTTATCGGTCGTAGAGATTCATCTCTTACCTCCCTTTTCAGATCGACGATATACTCTTATATTTACCATTACCTCTATTGATTCTCGTTTCAGTACTGGTTTGGCTTTCTACTACATGTAGATGAGTGTCCTGGGGTAAGTAAGTCTTATTTTCTGTGACACTCTAAGCTATGGTTGGGCACTTTTTTAATAAAGTTCTAAATATATGTATTCAAACATTTATTTGCCTTGACTCAGGATGTTCAACATTCCTTATTTTCAGACAGTCAGTTTCATATTTGTGATAATGCACTTGAATCAATTATTTTTCTTACCTTAAAAATTTGACTTTTTTTCCCTGTGGGCTGTTAGGCTCGCGGGGGCTGAAAATGCTTCATTTTATTGCGTCATTTTTGGCGCGGATTTTTTTGGCGCAAAAAATCTTTCTGTTTCCGGCGTCATACGTGTCGCCGGAAGTTACGTCATTTTTTGACGTTCTTTTGCGCCAAAAATGTCGGCGTTCCGGACGTGGCGTCATTTTGGCGCCAAAAGCATTTAGGCGCCAAATAATGTGGGCGTCTTATTTGGCGCTAAAAAAATATGGGCGTCGCTTTTGTCTCCACATTATTTAAGTCTCATTTTTCTTTGCTTCTGGTTGCTAGAAGCTTGTTCCTTGGCATTTTTTCCCATTCCTGAAACTGTAATTTAAGGAATTTGATCAATTTTGCTTTATATGTTGTTTTTTCTCTTACATATTGCAAGATGTCTCACGTTGCATCCGAGTCAGAAGATACTTCAGGAAAATCGTTGTCTGGTGCTGGAACTACCAAAGCTAAGTGTATCTGCTGTAAACTTTTGGTAGCTGTTCCTCCAGCTGTTGTTTGTATTAATTGTCATGACAAACTTGTTAATGCAGATAATATTTCCTTTAGTAATGTACCATTGCCTGTTGCAGTTCCTTCAACATCTAATGTTCAGAATGTTCCTGATAACATAAGAGATTTTGTTTCTGAATCCATCAAGAAGGCTATGTCTGTTATTCCTCCTTCTAGTAAACATAAAAAATCTTTTAAAACTTCTCTTTATACAGATGAATTTTTAAATGAACATCATTCTGATTCTAATGACTCTTCTGGTTCAGAGGATTCTGTCTCAGAGGTTGATGCTGATAAATCTTCATATTTATTTAAAATGGAATTTATTCGTTCTTTACTTAAAGAAGTACTAATTGCTTTAGAAATTGAGGATTCTGGTCCTCTTGATACTAAATCTAAACGTTTAGATAAGGTCTTTAAATCTCCTGTGGTTATTCCAGAAGTTTTTCCTGTTCCTGGTGCTATTTCTGAAGTAATTTCCAGAGAATGGAATAATTTGGGTAATTCATTTACTCCTTCTAAACGTTTTAAGCAATTATATCCTGTGCCATCTGACAGATTAGAATTTTGGGACAAAATCCCTAAGGTTGATGGGGCTGTCTCTACTCTTGCTAAACGTACTACTATTCCTACGGCAGATAGTACTTCCTTTAAGGATCCTTTAGATAGGAAGATTGAATCCTTTCTAAGAAAAGCTTACTTATGTTCAGGTAATCTTCTTAGACCTGCTATATCTTTAGCGGATGTTGCTGCAGCTTCAACTTTTTGGTTAGAAGCTTTAGGGCAACAAGTAACAGATCATAATTCTCATAGCTTTGTTAATCTTCTTCAACATGCTAATAACTTTATTTGTGATGCCATCTTTGATATCATTAGGGTTGATGTCAGGTATATGTCTCTAGCTATTTTAGCTAGAAGAGCTTTATGGCTTAAAACTTGGAATGCTGATATGTCTTCTAAGTCAACTTTGCTTTCCCTTTCTTTCCAGGGTAATAAATTATTTGGTTCACAGTTGGATTCTATTATTTCAACTGTTACTGGAGGGAAAGGAACTTTTTTTACCACAGGATAAAAAATCTAAAGGTAAATTTAGGTCTAATAATCGTTTTCGTTCCTTTCGTCACAATAAGGAACAAAAGCCTGATCCTTCACCCACAGGAGCGGTATCAGTTTGGAAACCATCTCCAGTCTGGAATAAATCCAAGCCTTTTAGAAAACCAAAACCAGCTCCTAAGTCCACATGAAGGTGCGGCCCTCATTCCAGCCCAGCTGGTAGGGGGCAGATTACGATTTTTCAAAGAAATTTGGATCAATTCAATTCACAATCTTTGGATTCAGAACATTGTTTCAGAAGGGTACAGAATAGGCTTCAAGATAAGGCCTCCTGCAAGAAGATTTTTTCTTTCCCGTGTCCCAGTAAATCCAGCGAAGGCTCAAGCATTTCTGAAATGTGTTTCAGATCTAGAGTTGGCTGGAGTAATTATGCCAGTTCTGGAACAGGGGCTGGGGTTTTACTCAAATCTCTTCATTGTACCAAAGAAGGAGAATTCCTTCAGACCAGTTCTGGATTTAAAAATATTGAATCATTATGTAAGGATACCAACATTCAAAATGGTAACTATAAGGACTATTCTGCCTTTTGTTCAGCAAGGGCATTATATGTCCACAATAGTTTTACAGGATGCATATCTGCATATTCTGATTCATCCAGATCACTATCAGTTTCTGAGATTCTCTTTCCTAGACAAGCATTACCAGTTTGTGGCTCTGCCGTTTGGCCTAGCAACAGCTCCAAGGATTTTTACAAAGGTTCTCGGTGCCCTTCTGTCTGTAATCAGAGAACAGGGTATTGTGGTATTTCCTTATTTGGACGATATCTTGGTACTTGCTCAGTCTTCACATTTAGCAGAATATCATACGAATCGACTTGTATTGTTTCTTCGAGATCATGGTTGGAGGATCAATTTACCGAAAAGTTCATTGATTCCTCAGACAAGGGTAACCTTTTTAGGTTTCCAGATAGATTCAGTGTCCATGACTCTGTCTCTGACAGACAAGAGACGTCTAAAATTGGTTTCAGCTTGTCGAAACCTTCAGTCTCAATCATTCCCTTCAGTAGCCTTATGCATGGAAATTCTAGGTCTTATGACTGCTGCATCGGACGCGATCCCCTTTGCTAGTTTTCACATGCGACCTCTTCAGCTTTGTATGCTGAACCAGTGGTGCAGGGATTATACAAAGATATCTCAATTGATATCTTTAAAACCGATTGTACGACACTCTCTGGCGTGGTGGACAGATCACGATCGTTTAGTTCAGGGGGCTTCTTTTGTTCTTCCAACCTGGACTGTGATTTCAACAGATGCAAGTCTGACAGGTTGGGGAGCTGTTTGGGGGTCTCTGACACCACAAGGGGTTTGGGAATCTCAGGAGGTGAGATTACCAATCAATATTTTGGAACTCCGTGCAATTTTCAGAGCTCTTCAGTCATGGCCTCTTCTAAAGAGAGAGTCGTTCATTTGTTTTCAGACGGACAATGTCACAACTGTGGCATACATCAATCATCAAGGAGGGACTCACAGTCCTCTGGCTATGAAAGAAGTATCTCGAATACTAGTATGGGCGGAATCCAGCTCCTGTCTAATCTCTGCGGTTCATATACCAGGTATAGACAATTGGGAAGTGGATTATCTCAGTCGCCAAACATTACATCCGGGCGAATGGTCTCTTCACCCAGAAGTTTTTCTTCAGATTGTTCAAATGTGGGGACTTCCAGAAATAGATCTGATGGCTTCTCATCTAAACAAGAAGCTTCCCAGGTATCTGTCCAGATCCAGGGATCCTCAAGCGGAAGCAGTGGATGCATTGTCACTTCCTTGGAGGTATCATCCTGCCTATATCTTTCCGCCTCTAGTTCTTCTTCCAAGAGTAATTTCCAAGATTCTGAAGGAATGCTCGTTTGTTCTGCTGGTGGCTCCAGCATGGCCACACAGGTTTTGGTATGCGGATCTTGTCCGGATGGCCTCTTGCCAACCGTGGACTCTTCCGTTAAGACCAGACCTTCTGTCTCAAGGTCCTTTTTTCCATCAGGATCTCAAATCCTTAAATTTAAAGGTATGGAGATTGAACGCTTGATTCTCAGTCAAAGAGGTTTCTCTGACTCTGTGATTAATACTATGTTACAGGCTCGTAAATCTGTATCTAGGAAGATATATTATCGAGTATGGAAGATTTACATTTCTTGGTGTCTTTCTCATCATTTTTCCTGGCATTCTTTTAGAATTCCGAGAATTTTACAGTTTCTTCAGGATGGTTTGGATAAAGGTTTGTCTGCAAGTTCCTTGAAAGGACAAATCTCTGCTCTTTCTGTTCTTTTTCACAGAAAGATTGCTAATCTTCCTGATATTCATTGTTTTGTACAAGCTTTGGTTCGTATAAAACCTGTTAAGTCAATTTCTCCTCCTTGGAGTTTGAATTTGGTTCTGGGGGCTCTTCAAGCTCCTCCGTTTGAATCTATGCATTCACTGGACATTAAATTACTTTCTTGGAAAGTTTTGTTTCTTTTGGCCATCTCTTCTGCTAGAAGAGTTTCTGAATTATCTGCTCTTTCTTGTAAGTCTCCTTTTCTGATTTTTCATCAGGATAAGGCGGTGTTGCGAACTTCTTTTAAATTTTTACCTAAGGTTGTGAATTCCAACAACATTAGTAGAGAAATTGTGGTTCCTTCATTGTGTCCTAATCCTAATAATTCTAAGGAGAGATCATTGCATTCTTTGGATGTAGTTAGAGCTTTGAAATATTATGTTGAAGCTACTAAGAATTTCCGAAAGACTTCTAGTCTATTTGTTATCTTTTCCGGTTCTAGGAAAGGTCAGAAGGCCTCTGCCATTTCTTTGGCATCTTGGTTGAAATCTTTAATTCATCATGCTTATGTCGAGTCGGGTAAAACTCCGCCTCAAAGGATTACAGCTCATTCTACTAGGTCAGTTTCTACTTCCTGGGCGTTTAGTAATGAAGCTTCGGTTGATCAGATTTGCAAAGCAGCAACTTGGTCTTCTTTGCATACTTTTACTAAATTCTACCATTTTGATGTGTTTTCTTCTTCTGAAGCAGTTTTTGGTAGAAAAGTACTTCAGGCAGCTGTTTCAGTTTGATTCTTCTGCTTATCATTTCAGTTTTTTTCATTATAAGATTTAAACTTTATTTTGGGTGTGGATTATTTTCAGCGGAATTGGCTGTCTTTATTTTATCTCTCCCTTTCTAGTGACTCTTGCGTGGAAGACCCACATCTTGGGTATTCATTATCCCATACGTCACTAGCTCATGGACTCTTGCTAATTACATGAAAGAAAACATAATTTATGTAAGAACTTACCTGATAAATTCATTTCTTTCATATTAGCAAGAGTCCATGAGGCCCACCCTTTTTTGTGGTGGTTATGATTTTTTTGTATAAAGCACAATTATTACAATTTCTTATTTTTTATGCTTTCGCACTTTTGTCTTATCACCCCACTTCTTGGCTATGCGTTAAACTGATTTGTGGGTGTGGTGAGGGGTGTATTTGTTGGCATTTTGAGGTTTGGGAAACTTTGCCCCTCCTGGTAGGAATGTATATCCCATACGTCACTAGCTCATGGACTCTTGCTAATATGAAAGAAATGAATTTATCAGGTAAGTTCTTACATAAATTATGTTTTTTGCCGCCAAAAGCATTTAGGCGCCAAATAATGTGGGCGGCTTTTTTGGCGCTAAAAAATTTGAGCGTCATTGTTGTCTCCACAATATTTAAGTCTCATTGTTTATTGCTTCTGGTTGCTAGAAGCTTGTTCATTGGCATTTTTTTTCCCATTCCTGAAACTGTCATTTAAGGGATTTGATCAATTTTGCTTTATATGTTGTTTTTTCTATTACATTTTGCAAGATGTCTCAGATTGACCCTGAATCAGAAGCCACTTCTGGAAAAACGCTTAACTGAGTTTCAGTTCTACCAAAGCTAAGTTCATTTATTTTAAATGTTATAAATGTTTATCTTTAGCTATGGTTTGTAATAAGTTATTATGATATACTTTTACATGCAGAATCCATTAGTATTTATGCTTTATATATTTCCATTCTTACATCTTATGTACAAGAAATATTGAGAAGATTTATAAGAAATATTTTTCTGATTCTATTTTAAAGGCTTTGTCTGCCTTCGTGCCTTCTAATAAAATTTTTAGGTCTTTTTCACTTCTTTTTTAATTATTGAAGTTTCAAATGACCAACAACATACTGATTTATCCTTCTCTGATGATGTTTTCTCTCTTTCAGAAATTTTCTTCATCAGATATTGACACTAACAAATCTACTTTTTTATTATTTTTTTTATTATTAAAGTACATTTGTTCTTTGTTGAAAAGGTGTTGATTATTTTGGATATTAAGGTAACTACAGGTAGCCCTCAGTTTACGCCGGGGTTAGGTTCCAGAAGGAATGGTTGTAAATCGAAACCGTTGTAAATTGAAACCCAGTTTATAATGTAAGTCAATGGGAAGTGAGGGAGTTAGGTTCCAGGCCCCTCTCAAAATTGGCATAAGTAACACCTAATACATTACTTTTAAAGCTTTGAAATGAAGACTTTAAATGATAAACAGCATTATAAGCCTAATAAAATAATCACAACACAGAATATATAACTAAACTAAGTTAAATGAACAAAAACATTTGCTAAACACCATTATAAACCCAATAAAATAATCACACAGACATTACTTGCATTTTTCTGCAAACAGTTCTTTCTATGCATTCCAATCTGGACTGATTTATAGACAGGAAGATCTTGTTCCTTTGCAAGCTGCTCGATAGCTAAGGTCTGGTTAAACTGATTAATTTCAGCATGCTTGGCTTGCATATCTTTGCTGCAACACAAGCTGACAGCTCCACCTACTGGCTATTTTAATCAATGCACTGCTTCTCAATGCTTTTCAATAGCAGTCACATGACTGGAGAAAAAAAAAGGTTGTTATTCTGAAACGGTGCAAATTGAACCGTTGTAAACCGAGGGCCATCTGTAGTTCTTTAAGACTAGCTGACACTATTTCTGCCTATTTATTCTTCTGTGTTTTCAGAGGTTTTCTTTCCAATTCCCCATACTAGGGAATGGAATAGGCTGAGAATTTTCTTTTATTCCTTCTTCAAAGGTTTTAAACTATATTCTTTGCCAGCAGTTAAATTCAATTTGGAGGGTTCTCCAATTTATTGGGGCTATCTCTACTCCTACTAATTATGCTATTGTTTCTATAGCAAAATAGTATTTATTTTCCTTTAGATAGTTGTATCTTATTTATGGAAATTTTTTTAGTTTCAGGTACTTTTCTTGGTCCTGTGATTTATTTGGATATTGCAATTGCTTCATTTTTTCTGTTTACTTTAAGATCAAGTATCAGATTATGATTTATTTTAGCATTGTTAAAGGGACAACATTTACTAGACTAGGTGCTGTTGCATTTGTCTTGTTGTTTTGCATTTATTGATTATGCAAGTCCACTGTATTGACTGGTCCTTTAACTGGACTATCATGCTAATAATTTCATTTGTGTCTTCATTTTATTGAATATTTTCGCAAATGAGGGTTAATCTGTGTCTTTAGCTTTTTTAGCTAGAAGAATTTTGTGATTTTTAAAAAATCCATATTTCTTTTGTTCTAAGATAATCAAATATTTGTTTTATAATTGGATTCAATTCTTAACTGTTACTCTGGGCTTCAAGATTGAGTTCTAAGACTAAAACTTTAAGCTTATACTAGTTTGGTTGTTCTTATTAAGGAACGAATTCCTGAGTTCTTTCCCAAGTAACATTTATAATTGGAAATTTTTCAGTTCGAAATCAGCTCCCTAATATTGCGATGAACGTGCCGTATTCCAGCTTGGCTGGTAAGGGGCAGGTTAAGACTTCTTTGAAATGTATTTGGTTCTATTTTGTCCAAAGGCTAACACTTTCTGTAAGTGTGTTGCTGTCCTATATATTTTGGGTACTGTTGAAGCATGGCTGGGCACCCATGGGGTTCAAGCGCTGCTCAGACCTGGAATCTTCTGGGGTATTTCTTCCAGTTCCTTTTTTAGGAACTGGGTTTTGGAGTTTTATTCAAACTATTTTGCCTTTCTTTCATGTAATTAGCAAGAGTCCATGAGCTAGTGACGTATGGGATATACATTCCTACCAGGAGGGGCAAAGTTTCCCAAACCTCAAAATGCCTATAAATACACCCCTCACCACACCCACAAATCAGTTTTACAAACTTTGCCTCCTATGGAGGTGGTGAAGTAAGTTTGTGCTAGATTCTACATTGATATGCGCTCCGCAGCAGGTTGGAGCCTGGTTTTCCTCTCAGCGTGCAGTGAATGTCAGAGGGATGTGAGGAGAGTATTGCCTATTTGAATTCAATGATCTCCTTCTACGGGGTCTATTTCATAGGTTCTCTGTTATCGGTCGTAGAGATTCGTATCTTACCTCCCTTTTCAGATCGACGATATACTCATATTTATACCATTACCTCTGCTGATTTTCGTTTTAGTACTGGTTTGGCTTTCTACAACATGTAGATGAGTGTCCTGGGGTAAGTAAGTCTTATTTTCTGTGACACTCTAAAGCTATGGTTGGGCACTTTTTTATAAAGTTCTAAATATATGTATTCAAACATTTATTTGCCTTGACTCAGGATGTTCAACATTTCCTTATTTCAGACAGTCAGTTTCATATTTGGGATAATGCATTTGAATATATCATTTTTATCTTACCTTAAAAATTTGACTTTTCCCTGTGGGCTGTTAGGCTCGCGGGGGCTGAAAATGCTTCATTTTATTGCGTCATTCTTGGCGCGAATTTTTTTTTCAATTTCCGGCGTCATACGTGTCGCCGAAAGTTGCGTCATTTTTGACGTTTTTCACGCCAAAAATTTCGGCGTTCCGGATGTGGCGTCATTTTTGGCGCTAATAGCATTTAGGCGCCAAATAATGTGGGCGTCAATTTTGTCTCCACTTTATTTAAGTCTCATCATTTGTTGCTTCTGGTTGCTAGAAGCTTGTTCACTGGCATTTTTTCCCATTCCTGAAACTGTCATTTAAGGAATTTGATCAAATTTGCTTTATATGTTGTTTTTTCTATTACATATTGCAAGATGTCCCACGTTGCAACTGAGTCAGAAGATACTACTGGAAAATCGCTGCCTGGTGCTGGAACTACCAAAGCTAAGTGTATCTGCTGTAAACTTTTGGTAGTTGTTCCTCCAGCTGTTGTTTGTATTAAATGTCATGACAAACTTGTTAATGCAGAAAATATTTCCTTTAGTAAAGTACCATTACCTGTTGCAGTTCCATCAACATCTAATGTTCAGAGTGTTCCTGATAACATAAGAGATTTTGTTTCTGAATCCATTAAGAAGGCTATGTCTGTTATTCCTCCTTCTGGTAAACATAAAAAGTCTTTTAAAACTTCTCTTTATACAGATTAATTTTTAAATGAACATCATCATTCTGATTCTAATGATTCTTCTGATACAGAGGATTCTGTCTCAGAGGTTGATGCTGATAAATCGTCATATTTATTTAAAATGGAATTTATTCGTTCTTTACTTAAAGAAGTCCTAATTGCATTAGAAATTGAGGATTCTGGTCCTCTTAATACTAAATCTAAACGTTTAGACAAGGTCTTTAGATCTCCTGTGGTTATTCCAGAAGTTTTTCCTGTTCCTGATGCCATTTTTGATATTATCAGAGTTGATGTCAGGTTTATGTCTCTAGCTATTTTAGCTAGAAGAGCTTTATGGCTTAAAACTTGGAATGCTGATA
Source organism: Bombina bombina (assembly GCF_027579735.1). Taxonomy (NCBI): domain Eukaryota; kingdom Metazoa; phylum Chordata; class Amphibia; order Anura; family Bombinatoridae; genus Bombina; species Bombina bombina. The sequence continues at coordinate 641,395,222 of NC_069499.1, forward strand.
TGTCTTCTAAATTGACTCTACTTTCCCTTTCTTTCTAGGGTAATAAATTATTTGGTTCTCAGTTGGATTCTATTATCTCAACTGTTACTGGTGGGAAAGGAACTTTTTTACCACAGGATAAAAAATCTAAAGGTAAAAACAGGGCTAATAATAGTTTTTGTTCCTTTCGTTTCAACAAAGAACAAAAGCCTGATCCTTCATCCTCAGGAGCAGTTTCAGTTTGGAAACCATCTCCAGTCTGGAATAAATCCAAGCCTTCTAGAAAAGCAAAGCCAGCTTCTAAGTCCACATGAAGGCGCGGCCCTCATTCCAGCTCAGCTGGTAGGGGGCAGATTACGTTTTTTCAAAGAAATTTGGATCAATTCTGTTCACAATCTTTGGATTCAGAACATTGTTTCAGAAGGGTACAGAATTGGTTTCAAGATAAGACCTCCTGCAAAGAGATTTTTTCTTTCCCGTGTCCCAGTAAACCCAGTGAAAGCTCAAGCATTTCTGAAATGTGTTTCAGATCTAGAGTTGGCTGGAGTAATTATGCCAGTTCCAGTTTTGGAACAGGGGCTGGGGTTTTATTCGAATCTCTTCATTGTACCTAAGAAGGAGAGTTCCTTCAGACCAGTTCTGGATCTAAAAATATTGAATCGTTATGTAAGGATACCAACATTCAAAATGGTAACTGTAAGGACTATCTTGCCTTTTGTTCAGCAAGGGCATTATATGTCTACAATAGATTTACAGGATCCATATCTGCATATTCCGATTCATCCAGCTCACTATCAGTTCCGGAGATTCTCTTTCCTGGACAAGCATTACCAGTTTGTGGCTCTGCCGTTTGGCCTAGCTACAGCTACAAGAATTTTTACAAAGGTTCTCGGTGCCCTTCTGTCTGTAATCAGAGAACAGGGTATTGTGGTATTTCCTTATTTGGACGATATCTTGGTACTTGCTCAGTCTTCACATTTAGCAGAATCTCATACGAATCGACTTGTGTTGTTTCTTCAAGATCATGGTTGGAGGATCAATTCACTAAAAAGTTCATTGATTCCTCAGACAAGGGTAACCTTTTTGGGTTTCCAGATAGATTCAGTGTCCATGACTCTGTCTTTGACAGACAAGAGACGTCTAAAATTGATTTCAGCTTGTCGAAACCTTCAGTCACAATCATTCCCTTCGGTAGCCTTATGCATGGAAATTCTAGGTCTTATGACTGCTGCATCGGACGCGATCCCCTTTGCTCGTTTTCACATGCGACCTCTTCAGCTCTGTATGCTGAACCAATGGTGCAGGGATTACACAAAGATATCTCAATTAATATCTTTAAAACCGATTGTCCGACATTCTCTGACGTGGTGGACAGATCACCATCGTTTAATTCAGGGGGCTTCTTTTGTTCTTCCAACCTGGACTATAATCTCAACAGATGCAAGTCTTACAGGTTGGGGAGCTGTGTGGGGGTCTCTGACGGCACAAGGGGTTTGGGAATCTCAGGAGGTGAGATTACCGATCAATATTTTGGAACTCCGTGCAATTTTCAGAGCTATTCAGTCTTGGCTTCTTCTGAAGAGAGAGTCGTTCATTTGTTTTCAGACAGACAATGTCACAACTGTGGCATACATCAATCATCAAGGAGGGACTCACAGTCCTCTGGCTATGAAAGAAGTATCTCGAATTCTGGTTTGGGCGGAATCCAGCTCCTGTCTAATCTCTGCGGTTCATATCCCAGGTATAGACAATTGGGAAGCGGATTATCTCATTCGCCAAACGTTGCATCCGGGCGAATGGTCTCTTCACCCAGAGGTATTTCTTCAGATTGTTCAAATGTGGGAACTCCCAGAAATAGATCTGATGGCTTCTCATCTAAACAAGAAACTTCCCAGGTATCTGTCCAGATCCCGGGATCCTCAGGCGGAGGCAGTGAATACATTATCACTTCCTTGGAAGTATCATCCTGCCTATATCTTTCCGCCTCTAGTTCTTCTTCCAAGAGTAATCTCCAAGATTCTGAAGGAATGCTCGTTTGTTCTGCTGGTAGCTCCAGCATGGCCTCACAGGTTTTGGTATGCGGATCTTGTCCGGATGGCCTCTTGCCAGCCGTGGACTCTTCCGTTAAGACCAGACCTTCTGTCGCAAGGTCCTTTCTTCCATCAGGATCTCAAATCCTTAAATTTAAAGGTATGGAGATTGAACGCTTGATTCTTGGTCAAAGAGGTTTCTCTGACTCTGTGATTAATACTATGTTACAGGCTTGTAAATCTGTATCTAGAGAGATATATTATAGAGTCTGGAAGACTTATATTTCTTGTTCCTTTTGGCCATCTCTTCTGCCAGAAGAGTCTCTGAATTATCTGCTCTTTCTTGTGAGTCTCCTTTTCTGATTTTTCATCAGGATAAGGCGGTGTTGCGAACTTCTTTTGAATTTTTACCTAAGGTTGTGAATTCCAACAACATTAGTAGAGAAATTGTGGTTCCTTCATTATGTCCTAATCCTAAGAATTCTAAGGAGAAATCGTTACATTCTTTGGATGTTGTTAGAGCTTTGAAATATTATGTTGAGGCTACTAAGTCTTTCCGAAAGACTTCTAGTCTATTTGTCATCTTTTCCGGTTCTAGAAAAGGTCAGAAAGCTTCTGCCATTTCTTTGGCATCTTGGTTGAAATCCTTAATTCACCATGCTTATGTCGAGTCGGGTAAAACTCCGCCTCAAAGAATTACAGCTCATTCTACTAGGTCAGTTTCTACTTCCTGGGCGTTTAGGAATGAGGCTTCGGTTGATCAGATTTGCAAAGCAGCAACTTGGTCCTCTTTGCATACTTTTTGGTAGAAAAGTACTTCAGGCAGCGGTTTCAGTTTGAATCTTCTGCTTATGTTTTCATTAAACTTTATTTTAGGTGTGGATTATTTTCAGCAGGAATTGGCTGTCTTTATTTTATCCCTCCCTCTCTAGTGACTCTTGCGTGGAAAGATCCACATCTTGGGTAGTCATTATCCCATACGTCACTAGCTCATGGACTCTTGCTAATTACATGAAAGAAAACATAATTTATGTAAGAACTTACCTGATAAATTCATTTCTTTCATATTAGCAAGAGTCCATGAGGCCCACCCTTTTTGGTGGTTATGATTTTTTTGTATAAAGCACAACTATTCCAATTCCTTATTTTATATGCTTTCGCACTTTTTTTATCACCCCACTTCTTGGCTATTCGTTAAACTTATTTGTGGGTGTGGTGAGGGGTGTATTTATAGGCATTTTGAGGTTTGGGAAACTTTGCCCCTCCTGGTAGGAATGTATATCCCATACGTCACTAGCTCATGGACTCTTGCTAATATGAAAGAAATGAATTTATCAGGTAAGTTCTTACATAAATTATGTTTTTTATGGTCATTGATAGCATTATTTGTTTTCATTAGATACAATAAATGCATATTTTCATTTTTCTGTTTTCATTCAGATTATTTTCTGAGGATGCGGAATCTCATATGATTCACTTTGCTCTTCAGGACATAGAGGATCTTTTTTTCAAAAGCTCTTGATTCCTCACACAAGGGTCACCTTTTTTAGGTTTCCAGATAGTTTTTGTCACTGACTTTGTCTCTATCAGACAAGGGATCATTTTATTGGGTTCCGTCTGTCGGTACCTTTAGTCTCTATTATTTCCTTCAGTTGCTATATATATGCATAGAAGTTTTAGGTCTTATGGCTACAGCATTGGATTCAATTCCCTTTGCTCATTTTCAATAGAACCTTTCCAGTCTTTTATGAGTGTTGTTTCTTCAAGAACATGGTTGGAGGATCAATTTACCAAAAAGTTCATTGATTCCTCAGACAAGGGAAGTCTGAAATTGGTTTCAGCTTGTCGAAACCTTCAGTCTCAATCATTCCCTTCGGTAGCCTTATGCATGGAAATTCTAGGTCTTATGACTGCTGCATTGGACGCGATCCCCTTTGCTCGTTTTCACATGCGACCTCTTCAGCTCTGTATGCTGAACCAGTAGTGCAGGGATTATACAAAGATATCTCAATTAATATCTTTAAAACCGATTGTTCGACACCCTCTGACGTGGTGGACAGACCACCATCGTTTAGTTCAGGGGGCTTCTTTTTTTCTTCCAACCTGGACTGTGAATTGGCTGTCTTTATTTTATCCCTCCCTCTCTAGTGACTCTTGCGTGGAAGATCCACATCTTGGGTATTCATTATCCCATACGTCACTAGCTCATGTAACTGCTAATTACATGAAAGAAAACATAATTTATGTAAGAACTTACCTGATAACTTCATTTCTTTCATATTAGCAAGAGTCCATGAGGCCCACCCTTTTTTGTGGTGGTTATGATTTTTTTGTATAAAGCACAATTATTCCAATTCCTTATTTTTTATGCTTTCGCACTTTTTTTCTTATCACCCCACTTCTTGACTATGCGTTAAACTGATTTGTGGGTGTGGTGAGGGGTGTATTTATAGGCATTTTGAGGTTTGGGAAACTTTGCCTCTCCTGGTAGGAATGTATATCCCATACGTCACTAACTCATGGACTCTTGCTAATATGAAAGAAATGAATTTATCAGGTAAGTTCTTACATAAATTATGTTATATATATATATAAAAGGCTCTATTTTTGTTTAAATGTAGTGATGGCAAAAATGCTAAAAATGCTTTGGTCTTTTGGGGAAGTTTTTGTCTGAAATGCCGGTCCTTAAGCACTGAAATTTTCATTTATGGTTGAGTCTTTTTTATTAGCGTATTTTCAAACAAATAATAACATGTAACAAGCGGAGAGGAGATGATTGCTCTCTCCCTTACCACAAACCCTGTTCGTTATACATGTTCCAGTATAATGAGAATGAATTGACCCATACAGACATATTATATATGCTTTATCTTCATATTTTCTCTTGGTAATCAAACAAGTCTGTTTCCTTATCCAGCGCGAGAGGCAAGGAAACCTCTACACCCTGGTCTTGATAGAGTAATCTCTCTTTCCTCATTATCAAACAGGTATAGGTCAACCTTAGGCCATCTACCATTTCTGTATCTAGTATGCTGGCGTATTGCAGTCAATAGTCCTAATCAACCTAAAGTAACCTCAATAACATACAAAAAAACGGAATAAAAAAGGAATAAAAATAATTGAAACAAAAGTTTTGAGATACCGAGCTTTTCCAGGCCTCCCTACCCAGCTGATGGAACCCCTTTTTCTCCTGTTAAGTGTAGTCAGTCCACGGGTCATCCATTACTTATGGAATATTTCTCTTCCTAACAGGAAACTGCAAGAGAATTACCCAGCAGAGCTTGCTATATAGCTCCTCCCCTCACCTATCATACTCAGTCATTCTCTTGCTGCCTAACTAAAAAAAGGAAGCTGTGAGAGATCTGTGGTGTTTTTTTAACTTAGTTTATTCTACAATCAAAAGTTTGTTATTTTTAAATGGCACCGGAGTGTGCTGTTTATTCTCAGGCAGCATTAGAAGAAGAATCTGCCTGGGTTTCTTTCTATGGTCTTAGCAGACGTAACTAAGATCCACTGGCTGTTTCTCATCTGAGGCGTGAGGTAACTTCAGAAAAGGGGAATAGCATGCAGGGCCCCCCTGCAACAAATGAGGTATGCGCAGTAATTTATTTTCTGAGGAATGGAATTGACTGAGAAAATACTGCTGATACCATTGTAAAGTAAGTTCAGCCTTAAATGCAGCGATAGCGACTGGTATCAGGCTGATGTGTGTGTGTGTGTGTGCACTGAATGTATTTTCTAAGGAATGGAATTGACTCTGAAAATACTGTAAATACTGAAATAATGTATGAGCCTTAACTGCAGTAAAAGCGACTGGTAGCAGGCTTGTAAATAATAATACATAACTTTTAAATGTATGTTTAAAACGTTTTACTGGCTTGTTAATCGTTTTTGTGAGGTACTTGGTGATAAAACTTATTAGGGCATGATTTTTACCACATGGCCATTTTTGTTTTCTGCATAGAAACAGTTTCTGAGCTTCCCCACTGTTGTAATATGAGTGGGAGGGGCCTATTTTAGCGCTTTTTTACACAGTAAAAATTCAGTCACAATCTGTCTACTTCATCCTCCATGATCCAGATCGTCTCTAGAGAGCTCAGGGGTCTTCAAAATCCATTTTGAGGGAGGTAATCAGTCACAGTAGTCCTGTGACAGTGTATTTGACTGTGAGAAAAACGTTAATTATATAATTGTTATCCGTTTTTGGGTACTAAGGGGTTAATCATCCATTTGCTGGTGGGTGCAATCCTTTGCTAACTTAATACATTTACTGTGAAAATTTGGTTGCTATAACTATTTTTGATCATTGTTATTTCAACTGTGTCAGTTTTTTTTCTGTGCTTCTTAAAGGCACAGTAACGTTTTTTATATTGCTTGTAAATTAATTTTGAAAAGTATTTCCAAGTTTGCTAGTCTCATTGCTAGTTTGTTTAAACATGTCTGACTCAGATGAATCTCTTTGTTCACTATGTTTAAAGGCCAATGTGGAGCCCAATAGAAATTTGTGCACTCAATGTATAGATGTCACTTTAAATAAAAGTCAAACTTTATATGTTAAGAAATTATCACCAGACAACGAGGGGGAAGTTATGCCGACTAACTCTCCTCACGTGTCAGTACCTTCGCCTCCCGCTCAGGAGGTGCGTGATATTGTGGCGCCAAGTACATCAGGGCGGCCCATACAAATCACTTTGCAAGACATGGCTACTGTTATGACAGAAGTACTGTCTAAATTGCCAGAATTAAGAGGTAAGCGCGATCACTCTGGAGTTAGAACAGAGCGCGCTGATAATGGTAGAGCCATGTCTGATACTGCGTCACAATTTGCAGAACATGAGGACGGAGAGCTTCATTCTGTGGGTGACGGGTCTGATCCGGGTAAACTGGATTCAGAGATTTCAAATTTTAAATTTAAGCTTGAGAACCTCCGCGTATTGCTAGGGGAGGTATTAGCGGCTCTGAATGATTGTAACACGGTTGCAATTCCAGAGAATGTATGTAGGCTGGATAAATATTTTGCGGTACCGGTGTGTACTGACGTTTTTCCTATACCTAAAAGGCTTACAGAAATTGTTAACAATGAGTGGGATTAGACCCGGTGTGCCCTTTTCACCACCTCCTATATTTAGAAAAATGTTTCCAATAGACGCCACCACACGGGACTTATGGCAGACGGTCCCTAAGGTGGAGGGAGCAGTTTCTACTTTGGCTAAGCGCACCACTATCCCGGTGGAGGATAGCTGTGATTTTTCAGATCCAATGGATAAAAAGTTAGAGGGTTACCTTAAGAAAATGTTTGTTCAACAAGGTTTTATATTACAACCCCTTGCATGCATCGCGCCTGTTACTGCTGCGGCGGCATTCTGGTTTGAGTCTCTGGAAGAGACCATTCGCACAGCTCCATTGGATGAAATTATGAACAAGCTTAAAACCCTTAAGCTAGCTAACTCATTTGTTTCTGATGCCGTCGTACACTTAACCAAACTTACGGCTAAGAACTCCGGATTCCCCATTCAAGCGCGCAGAGCGCTGTGGCTTAAATCCTGGTCAGCTGACGTGACTTCTAAATCCAAATTGCTTAATATTCCTTTCAAAGGGCAGACCTTATTCGGGCCCGGCTTGAAAGAAATTATTGCTGACATTACGGGAGGTAAGGGCCATGCTCTACCTCAGGACAGGGCCAAATCAAAGGCCAAACAGTCTAATTTTCGTGCCTTTCGTAACTTCAAGGCAGGAGCAGCATCAACTTCCTCCGCTCCAAAACAGGAAGGAGCTGTTGCTCGTTACAGGCAGGGCTGGAAAGTTAACCAGTCCTGTAACAGGGGCAAGCAGGCCAAGAAACCTGCTGCTGCCCCCAAGACAGCATGAAGAGAGGGCCCCCTATCCGGAAACGGATCTAGTGGGGGGCAGACTTTCTCTCTTCGCCCAAGCTTGGACAAGAGATGTCCAGGATCCCTGGGCGTTGGAGATAATATCTCAGGGATATCTCCTGGACTTCAAAACTTCTCCTCCACGGGGGAGATTTCATCTTTCAAGGTTATCAGCAAACCAAACAAAGAAAGAGGCGTTTCTACGCTGTGTACAAGACCTCTTACTAATGGGGGTAATCCACCGAGTTCCGCGGACGGAACACGGGCAGGGATTCTATTCAAATCTATTTGTGGTTCCCAAAAAAGAGGGAACCTTCAGACCAATCTTGGATTTAAAAATCCTAAACAAATTTCTAAGAGTTCCATCATTCAAAATGGAAACTATTCGAACCATCCTTCCCATGATCCAAGAGGGTCAGTACATGACCACGGTGGACTTAAAGGATGCCTACCTTCACATACCGATTCACAAGGACCATTACCGGTATCTGAGATTTGCCTTCCTAGACAGGCATTACCAGTTTGTAGCTCTTCCCTTCGGATTAGCTACGGCCCCAAGAATCTTTACAAAAATTCTAGGATCACTTCTGGCGGTACTAAGACCGCGAGGCATAGCGGTGACTCCGTACCTAGACGACATTCTGATACAAGCGTCAAGTTTTCAAACTGCCAAGTCTCATACAGAGATAGTTCTGGCATTTCTGAGGTCGCATGGGTGGAAGGTGAACGTGGAAAAGAGTTCTCTATTACCACTTACAAGAGTTCCCTTTCTAGGGACTCTTATAGATTCTGTAGAGATGAAAATTTACCTGACAGAGGCCAGGTTATTAAAACTTCTAAATGCTTGCCGTGTCCTTCACTCCATTCCACACCCGTCAGTAGCTCAGTGCATGGAAGTAATCGGCTTAATGGTAGCGGCAATGGACATAGTACCATTTGCGCGCCTGCATCTCAGACCGCTGCAATTGTGCATGCTAAGTCAGTGGAACGGGGATTACTCAGATTTGTCCCCCCTACTAAATCTGGATCAAAAGACCAGAGATTCTCTTCTATGGTGGCTCTCTCGGCCACATCTGTCCAAGGGGATGACCTTTCGCAGGCCAGATTGGACGATTGTAACAACAGACGCCAGCCTTCTAGGCTGGGGAGCAGTCTGGAATTCCCTGAAAGCTCAGGGATTATGGACTCAGGAGGAGAAACTCCTCCCAATAAATATTCTGGAGTTAAGAGCAATATTCAATGCTCTCCTAGCTTGGCCTCAGTTAGCAACTCTGAGGTTCATCAGATTTCAGTCGGACAACATCACGACTGTGGCTTACATCAACCATCAAGGGGGAACCAGAAGTTCCCTAGCGATGTTGGAAGTCTCAAAGATAATTCGCTGGGCAGAGTCTCACTCTTGCCACCTGTCAGCGATCTACATCCCAGGCGTGGAGAACTGGGAGGCGGATTTTCTAAGTCGCCAGACTTTTCATCCGGGAGAGTGGGAGCTCCATCCGGAGGTCTTTGCTCAACTGATTCGTCGTTGGGGCAAACCAGATCTGGATCTCATGGCGTCTCGTCAGAACGCCAAGCTTCCTTGTTACGGATCCAGGTCCAGGGACCCGGGAGCGGTGCTGATAGATGCTCTGACAGCCCCTTGGGTCTTCAACATGGCTTATGTGTTTCCACCATTCCCAATGCTTCCTCGTTTGATTGCCAAGATCAAACAGGAGAGAGCTTCGGTGATTCTGATAGCGCCTGCGTGGCCACGCAGGACCTGGTATGCAGACCTAGTGGACATGTCGTCCTGTCCACCGTGGTCTCTGCCTCTGAGACAGGACCTTCTAATTCAGGGTCCTTTCAAACATCCAAATCTAATTTCTCTGAGGCTGACTGCATGGAGATTGAACGCTTGATTCTATCAAAGCGTGGTTTCTCGGAGTCGGTTATTGATACCTTAATACAGGCTAGGAAGCCTGTTACCAGAAAAATTTACCATAAAATATGGCGTAAATATTTACGTTGGTGCGAATCCAAGAGTTACTCATGGAGTAAGGTTAGGATTCCTAGGATATTGTCCTTTCTACAAGAGGGTTTAGAAAAGGGCTTATCTACTAGTTCGTTAAAGGGACAGATTTCTGCTCTGTCTATTCTTCTACACAAACGTCTGGCTGAAGTTCCAGACGTTCAGGCTTTCTGTCAGGCTTTAACTAGGATTAAGCCTGTGTTTAAGTCTGTTGCTCCGCCGTGGAGCTTAAACTTAGTTCTTAATGTTCTTCAAGGCGTTCCATTTGAACCCCTTTATTCCATTGATATCAAGTTGTTATCTTGGAAAGTTCTATTTTTGATGGCTATTTCCTCGGCTCGAAGAGTCTCTGAGTTATCTGCCTTACATAGTGATTCTCCTTATCTGATTTTTCATTCAGACAAGGTAGTCCTGCGTACTAAACCTGGGTTCTTACCTAAGGTAGTTACTAACAGGAATATCAATCAAGAGATTGTTGTTCCATCTCTGTGTCCTAACCCTTCTTCAAAGAAGGAACGACTTTTGCATAATCTGGACGTAGTCCGTGCCCTGAAATTCTATTTGCAGGCAACAAAGGATTTTCGTCAAACTTCTTCCCTGTTTGTCGTTTACTCTGGACAGAGGAGAGGTCAAAAGGCTTCGGCTACCTCTCTCTCTTTTTGGCTTCGTAGCATAATACGCTTAGCCTATGAGACTGCTGGACAGCAGCCTCCTGAAAGGATTACAGCTCATTCTACTAGAGCTGTGGCTTCCACCTGGGCCTTTAAAAATGAGGCCTCTGTTGAACAGATTTGCAAGGCTGCGACTTGGTCTTCGCTTCACACTTTTTCAAAATTTTCAAAATTTGACACTTTTGCTTCGTCGGAGGCTATTTTTGGGAGAAAGATACTTCAGGCAGTGGTTCCTTCTGTTTAATGTTCCTGCCTTGTCCCTCCCTTCATCCGTGTACTTTAGCTTTGGTATTGGTATTCCACAAGTAATGGATGACCCGTGGACTGACTACACTTAACAGGAGAAAACATAATTTATGCTTACCTGATAAATTCCTTTCTCCTGTAGTGTAGTCAGTCCACGGCCCGCCCTGTTTTTACGGCAGGTCTAAATTTTAATTAAACTCCAGTCACCACTGTACCCTATGGTTCCTCCTTTCTCGTCTGCTTTGGTCGAGTGACTGAGTATGATAGGTGAGGGGAGGAGCTATATAGCAAGCTCTGCTGGGTAATTCTCTTGCAGTTTCCTGTTAGGAAGAGAAATATTCCATAAGTAATGGATGACCCGTGGACTGACTACACTACAGGAGAAAGGAATTTATCAGGTAAGCATAAATTTATGTTTTTTGTGAAATTTTCATTTAAAGGGACAGTCTAGTCAAAATTTAAACTTTCATGATTCAGATAGAGCGTTCAATTTACTTTTCTCATCAAATTTGCTTGGTTCTATTGGTATTCTTTGTTGAAAGCTAAACCTAGGTAGGCTCATATGCTAATTTCTAAGCCTTTGAAGGCCGCCTCTTATCTACAGCTAGAGGACGTTGGTTCATGTGTGCCATATAGATAAAATTGTGCTCACTCTTGTGGAGCTACTTATGAGAGGGCACTGATAAAATGTATGGAATAAGATTGCTGTAAAAAATGCAAGCATATGTGATAAAAGCAAACGTGTGATTCTTTATCATTGTACATAAGTAGAGACATACGAATACAAATGTAAATGTTCCAATACAATTTTTTATTTTTTGGAAATACAATTTATTTTTATTTTTAGAATACAAATCTAGTAACATACAACATGGCTTAACATGCCAGAAGTGATTATTCTCTTTTGCATAACTCTGTAACTCTGAGAAATATAGATTTTGATGGTTTAATTACAGTTTTCATGGAGGCAGCAAAAACTCACTGCAGCATGTGGTCTTTTTTCAGACTATCACCTAAATTACAAGTTATGCGCTAAACCCAGTGCGTAAGTAACGCTAAAAATGTATCGGTACTGCACTTTCCATTGCGCTGCCATTACAAGTTACAGAAAATCTTCTTGTGTTGTGCGCTATGGTGCAATAAGCTTCATACCGCACAAAAGCCAAGTCCTGACTTGACGTGATCGTGCACGTTTTCCCCCATAGACATCAATAGTGTTAGAAAAAAACTAACACCTGCGGTTGCGGAATGGCGATCGCTATAACGCATTCCCCATTGATGTCTATCGGGAAAAGAAGGTTGTGTAAAAACCTAACACCCTAACATAAACCCCTAGTCTAAATACCGCTAATCAGCCGCCCCCGAACATCACCAACACTGAATAAAGTTATTAAACCCTAAACCGCTGCCCCCTTCATCGCAAATTCTAAAACTAAACCTATTAACCCCTAAACCGCCAAACACCCACATCGCAACTACCTAAATTAAACTATTAACCCCTAAACCTAACACCTCCATAACTTTAAAATTAAACTTACATTAAAACTACCTTCAAATAAATAAAAACGTACATGTGAAACTAAGCTTAAACTATAAATAAACCTAACATTACTATTTTAACTAAATAAAATATACCAAAAATAAAAAACTAAATTACAAAATTAAAAAATCTTAACACTACGGAAAAAACCCCTGTAACATTACAAAAAAAGTCTAAAATTATGAAAAATAAACAAAAAGTTAGATTACAAACAATAACAAACGAAATTATCCAAAATAATAAAAATTAAATCTAATCTAATACCCCTATAAAAACAAAAAAGCCACACCCCCAAAAAAAACACCTAATCTAACAATAAATTAGCAATAGACCTTAAAGGGCCTTTTGTAGTGCATTGCCCTAAAGAAATCCACTCCTTTTTTTTAATAAAATTACAAAGTCCCCCTAACAATACAACCCACACCCATCCAAACCTCCAAAATAAAAAAGGCCTAACTAAAGTAAACCTAAGCTACCCATTGCCCCTAAAGGGGCATTTGTATAGGCTTTGCCCTTAAAAGGGCAATCAGCTCTTTTGCTGCCCATTAAAAAATAAAAAAGCCCTAATCTTAAAAAAAAAAAAAAAAATAACACTACCCCCAAAATAGGTTCTTACCATTCCTGATGGATGAGAGCTGCTTAAATCCTATTGGCTGATTCAAACACCGAATAGGATTTAAGCAGCTCTCATCCTATTGGCTGATTTGAATATTTCAGCCAATAGGAATGCAAGGTACCCAATATAAAACGGGTACCTTGCATTCAAACTTTAGTGTGTGGTTGTGATCGCATGAAGTGGAGCCTCCATGTCGTTCCTGATGACCGCCACCGACAGCTCCACCTCCATGCCACATCAGCTCTGTGACCCCTGGATGAAGATGGCTCCGCAACACCGGGATGAAGATGGAGCCGCCTGGAAGAAGACCTTCACTGCCGGACTTCAGGAATGGTGAGTACCTATTTCGGGGGTTAGTATTTTTTTATTTTTTTGGGGGGGGTTTAGATTAGGGCTTTTTTTTTGCCTTTTAAGGGCAATGCCCATACAAATGCCCCTTTAGGGGCAACTGGTAGCTTAGGTTTATTTTAGTTAGGTATTTTTTTTTCCAAAAAGAGCTGATGCCCTACAAAAGGCCCTTTTAAGGGCTATTGGTAGTTTATTGTTAGATTGGGGGGGATATTTTGGGGTGGCTTTTTGTTTTGTATAGGGGTACGAGATAAAGTTTAATTTGTATTATTTTGGATAATTTAGTTTATTTCTTTGTAATCTTAGTTTTTTTATTTTTCGTAATTTTAGACCATTTTTTTGTGATGTTAGGTTGTTGTTTTTGTAGTGTTAGTATTTTTTTATTTTTGGTATATTTTATTTAGTTAAAATTGTATTGTTAGGTTTATTTATAGTTTAAGCTTAGGTTTTTTTTTTATTTCACAGGTAAGTTTTTTTTATTTTAAGCTAGTTATATTGTTACTTTAATTTAAAGTTATGGGGGTGTTAGGTTTAGGGGTTAATAGTTTCATTTAATTTACTGTGTCGTGATGTGGGGCCGGCGGTTTAGGGGTTAATAGGTTTATTTTAGTATAAGTGATGCCGGGGGGTGGCGGATTAGGGGTTAATACTTTATTTTAGTGTTGGCGATGTGGGTGGACGGCAGATTAGGGGTTAATAGGTTTATTCAATAGTCGCGATGTGGGCGGCAGATTAGGGCTTAATAGGTTTATTATAGTATTGGCAATGTAGGGGGGTGGCGGTTTAGGGGTTAATAGGTAGTTTATGGGTTTTAGTGTACTTTGTAATATTTTTGTTATGAGTTTTGTGAAACATTTTTGTTTTGCAAAATCCATAACTACTGGTCTTTGATAGTGGAATGGATCATTGCGGTATAAGCTATAACGCTAGCGGAATAGCCTGACCGCACCACCTGTAATACGGGTGAGCTGAATATTCCACACTCAAAAGCCATTTTTTTGAGTGCGGAATGGAGAGTTGTGGTACAGGCTAAAACGCTAGCGGTATAGCCATACCGCTGCAACTTGTAATATGGGTAACCTTCCATTCCGCACACAAAGGCCAATTTTCCAGCGGAATAGGCGTACTTTTGGCGCCAAAGTTAACAAGAAATGACAAGGCTTGCGTCATAACAATCGCAACTTTGCACCAAAAAAATTGCGTCAACAAAAACACAAGAAATAACGTGACTCGCGTCACAACAAACTCAACCTCCGCGCTAAAAATATTTGCACCAAGAAGCATTTTGTGCCATCATGAGCCTAATTTCCCTGCAAAAATTTGAAAAAACAAATCTGAAGTTACAACTAGCTGGAACCCCAGGTAAGAAAAAAAATTACAAAATTTCTCTTAAAAACATAATTTCCATACTGAAACTGTTAGGCTGCAAAGGGAAATAAACATAGACCTGACTCATGGCAAATATATGCAATATATATTAAAACTTTAAAATATAAAGTGCCAAACATAGCTGAGAGTGTCTTAAAAATAGATATATACTTACCTGAAGACACCATCTACATATAGCAGACAACCAAACTAGTACTGAAACATATCATCAGAGGTAATGGTAGAGGAGTATAATGTCGATTTGTAAAGGGAGGTGGCAGATGAATCCCCATTTTTATGTTTTACCATACAATATGCTTTAAAATGGCCAAAGTACTTATTCTGCCTTGTTTTATACAATAATGTATTAAAGAATATTGATTTTGATTATTTAATCACTGCTTTTATATTAGCAGCTTTTCTACCGTCTCCCTTTATCAGGGGGTCTTCTAAGCTTATATATTTGTTTAAAGTTACATCATTATTCTTTAATTCCTTATAAATTAAAATAAAACCATATTCTAATACTAATTCATTATTTAGCTTGCTTTTACATAAAAAAACTTGCCAATGACGTATGGAACTTAAAGACCCTGCTATTATCCAATCAGCAGCGCTAATTATACATGCGGCACTTCTACTGTGTGTTTAATCCCTTTGTAGAGTCGATGGTCATAAATAACATGCTCTAAGGGATCATTAAAATCAATATTCCTTAGTACATTATTGTTTAAAACAAGACAGAATAAGCACTTTGGCCATGTTAAAGCATGTTGTATGGTAAAACATACTCTGAAAAAGACTACATGCTACATTCTGCAATGTTCCACAAGTACAGCAATACTCCCATTTGCAGGTTTTCTGGAATTTCAGGTTTTGCAGGCCCAAATAGAAGGCCTGCCCATTTACATGAAAAGATGATAAATGTATATTCTTGTCGCCTTTAACGCAGTATGGCAGTTAGACAACCAAGGGTATTCCAAAATGGGTATTCCAGTCTTTTTTTTTGTAGCCATTAAGTCACAAAACTTGGCCACATGTTTTGCGTTTTTCACACAAACACTGCACTTAAACTGTTTATATCATCATCCTTATATGTTTTACTGCTATACACAACACCCATATTTGTGTTTAATAAAGTCTCCCATGTACAGGTTTTATGGGTATTTTGGAAGTTACAGGGCCAAATATGGGGCCTGCCCATTTCAGTCTTCATACATGGAAATTTTATGTACCTTTGAGACAGTATGGCAGCCTAGGAAAGAACATTCCCCCACATTACCATTTCCAAAAGTAGATAACCCAAGTTATTCCTAATCACATGTATTTGGAGTTGTTTTGTGTAGCCACTTTATCATGACCTTAGAGTTGCTGGACTGACAGGCCAAGGTCAGGGGATAGTCAGTATAACAAGCCAATTAGTTGGTACATGCAGCTGACAAAGAGTAATCAGGACTAGCTGAGGTGAGGAATACAGAATAACCAGAAAATAAATCAAGAACACATACAGAGTTGTTTGAATCAATAGTTTACCTCTTTATGGAAGACTCTGAAATACATAGGTCAGGTAGAGATGAGCAGGAAGGGCAACAGTAGCTAGAATCCATCCTAACTCCTTTTTTGTAACCCTGCACTTTTTCTGGGGTGACTTTTGCAGGCTGTGGAGCGGGGGGAGGGGGGTCCTACAAGGAAAGTGCTTGCTGCAAAGTCTGTGGACATTATCTAATATAAATGTTGGAGGATTAGGGGGCTGCTTGAACAAAAATTCTGCTAAAAGCATAAGTTTAAATTCCAGGAAAGTGTACATTGCTAAACAAATCTATGCTGTTATACTAGTTGTCGACCCATAGATGGTGGTAGCCTTTGTTCAGCAAGGGTAGGAGGAGATCCCACACAATCTTACCATTTGTGCCCATAGAATCTTGGCAACCAGGGGGATTAAGATGGCTATTCACTTGGCTGTCTCATTGTGCAGGCTACTCCAGAGAGGGAGGGAACTGAGACCTTGCTGTATGTCTGAATGCATAGCTGGCAGAAACAAGAGACTGAACAAATTGCTCAAGGAGTTCTTGATCTCCTCTTCAAATTATGAATATATTGTCTATAAATCTCTTTATACGATATACATCTGAAAATAGAAACAGCATTTGAAGAGTTAAACAACAGGCTTTAAATAGCCAGAAATCCACACAACAGGTATCTTGAGAAAGGCTGCCCAGCCGAAACGCGTTGATACCAGAGAACCTGCCACACTGATTGAGAACAAACGGAGCCAATTGCCAACTTTTAAAAAAATAAAACACACCATCTATCCAAAGTCTGGTAAGGAAAACCGCCACTCTAATTCAACTAGCGGTATACAACCTGACCGCATTGAGGAGCAAGGAGTGACCCCTAACATCGAGGGGCTCACGAAACAGGAGCGGTCACAACAGCAGGAAGCGGTTAACCACAGACCGCAAGAAGAAAACCGCTAAGGAAAAAGCAATATCAGCATTTAAAGGTAAGGAGCAAAGACCCATAGGAACGGTGAATGTAAGACCGTTACAAATAAAAGCCATCATAAAAGAACAGAAGCACAGTTCTCAACTGAGACTCTTTAGGGATATACACAACAATTTTTTCCACTACGGATTCACCGGTAATAGTGTATTCACTCAGATACACTATAAGTTACTATTGGGCAATTCTGCCTCTAAACTGATAACATTTCCATAAACTGTGCCCACAGACATTGGGTATACTGTGATATTAATCCTGAACATATTATGTACAAGATTGTTTAACTTTGGAGTACATTTGAATTCAAATATCTCAAAACAGACAGGCTATTTAGATTCACAGACATATTTCTGTTAGCAACATTGTATAACTCAAGTTTAACTATATTGGATACATTTGCAAAGAACAGATATATTTTATATTTTTACTATTCATGCATTGAATTTTAATAGACACCGGTGTCCAGTTTTTATATACTCTATATATGACTATTTGTTTATTTTAGATTATGAGGATCTACCAAATAATAAAACTCTGTATTTTTTAATTTACCATTGTGTTTTTGGACATATATCTTCCAAGAGGAATATATAGATACAGGTGTGTATAATGACCTGCAACATTTAAAACATTTTTCACTCACATTGGGAATAGCAAGCTAAATTGCGCCACCTTATATCATAAATAGCCTAGGAATGAAAATTACCCCATGGTGGTGTACCATTTGCAACATTAGACAACCAAGGGTATTCCAAAATGGGTATTCCAGTCTTTTTTTGTAGCCATTAAAGGATTACTTTCTGTTATAATTTTTAAGCTAAACAACTAACATATTAAAGTTAATAAACATTAATTAAAACCTACTGACCTATATTTTCTCCAAAACAAAGTTTCATAACGTTCTAAAAGTTATATCTTTTATTTGCCGATGATGTCACGTTATCCTGCCCACTATTTTCAGCACTGCGTGTTCAAAATACTTAAACCAATAACTTTGTGTTTAAAGCGCCATTTTGAAACCTAGGTATTGTAAACGGATTGGTACAGAGCAAAGGATACCCACGGAGTGGGTTTGGAAAACAATTAAATTTGCAGACAAGATTTCTGATATACGGTAGAGATATGTTAATGAAATGCTATTGATAAAAAGCGTATTTGAGGTAGTTAGTAACAGGCATAGAAAATATTTACTTACAGTGGCCTTTTAAGTCACAAAACTTGGCCACATGTTTTGCGTTTTTCACACAAACACTGCACTTAAACTGTTTATATCATCATCCTTATATGTTTTACTGCTATACACAACACCCATATTTGTGTTTAATAAAGTCTCCCATGTACAGGTTTTATGGGTATTTTGGAAGTTACAGGGCCAAATATGGGGCCTGCCCATTTCAGTCTTCATACATGGAAATTTTATGTACCTTTGAGACAGTATGGCAGCCTAGGAAAGAACATTCCCCCACATTACCATTTCCAAAAGTAGATAACCCAAGTTATTCCTAATCACATGTATTTGGAGTTGTTTTGTGTAGCCACTTTATTATAACCTTAGAGTTGCTGGACTGACAGGCCAAGGTCAGGGGATAGTCGGTATAACAAGCCAATTAGTTGGTACATGCAGCTGACAAAGAGTAATCAGGACTAGTTGAGGTGAGGAATACAGAATAACCAGAAAATAAATCAAGAACACATACAGAGTTGTTTGAATCAATAGTTTACCTCTTTATGGAAGACTCTGAAATACATAGGTCAGGTAGAGATGAGCAGGAAGGGCAATAGTAGCTAGAATCCATCCTAACTCCTTTTTTTTAACCCTGCACTTTTTCTGGGGTGACTTTTGCAGGCTGTGGAGCGGGGGGAGGGGGGTCCTACAAGGAAAGTGCTTGCTGCAAAGTCTGTGGACATTATCTAATATAAATGTTGGAGGATTAGGGGGCTGCTTGAACAAATATTCTGCTAAAAGCATAAGTTTAAATTCCAGGAAAGTGTACATTGCTAAACAAATCTATGGTGTTATACTAGTTTTCGACCCATAGATGGTGGTAGCTTTTGTTCAGCAAGGGTAGGAGGAGACAATCTTACCATTTGTGCCCATTGAATCTTGGCATAAAGAAAAGAAACAAAAGAAAAACTCCCAACCTGTAAAAAAATAAATTGTTGACCTATATGGTGAGTTTCATTTCAGTTAATTTAAAACGTTACTGCTCTATGTTGTATTTCTTTTTTTACAGGTTGGGAGTTTTTCTTTTGTTTCTTTGCTTTTTTGCTCATAGCTGAGCACCATCAAGTATTTCACCAACACCACATTTTTGGTTTTTCGCATTTGATTCACTGTTTATCACAAGGAATTTTTTTATTTTTAACTTTACTTTTTGAATTTTTGATTGATTTTTTTGGATACACTTTGCGCAGTTTTTTTCCTCCAATATTGAACACATCTATTTTTAATTTTATTTTTATTTTTCACTCATCCACAAATTGGAACTATAAACACTATTGGGATTGTATACACTAATTGGATCAGGTGGACCATTGGATCCCTTTTTGGACTTCTGAATATTGGACTTTTTAATTTTTAGATTATTGGCAACATTTTAGTTTTTACCAGTTTTGTGAGTTTTTAGTCACTTAAGACGCACATTGCACACAGGAGCACTTATTATCTCATATTATCTCATATTATTTTTACTTTGGAGCGATCATACATTGTCGTTTTTACACTGATTATATTGTTCACATTTGTTTTTATTTTCATATTGTCATTTATATCTGCTATTGATTTTATCTATATTCGTCTTTTGTTTTTATCATTGTATCATATATTCGTCTTTTGTTTTTATCATTGTATCATGGATCCATGTTATTAAATGTATTTGTATCATATGTTTATGTAAACACTTTTATACCTACACAGTTTTAAATTAGAGATAAACTGACATCGTTTATGCTAATTATACATTTCACATAATTTGTTAACGACCCTATTTATTATCGATTGTGTTGACCTCATATTTGATCTTGGCCCAATTGTGCTGACCTTGCCTTTCAGTTAGGAGCTCCTTACATATTCACTGTTCTGTTAAATACATTTATTAATTTGGTGGAAAATGGGGTCAAGAAATTAAAAAATGAATATAAAAACAAGAATCCTATGAGTGTGTGGCAGCAGGGCCACAAGTGTACATTGACCAATTTTACCACCAAAGATTTTCAAACCTTGGAAAATGTAAAAAAGAACCAAGAAATAATCCTTAAAGGGGCAGATAAGGGTGGAGCTACGGTTTCATTGGATAAATCATATTATATAGAGGAGATCATGTCACAACTTAATGATGTGGATACATAAAAAAACTTAAAGGGAATCCCCTATCCAGTATACAAAAAAGTTTCAACCATCCGAGAGAAAGCGCTTAAAAATGGGTATCATTGATAAGAAATTGTCTGATTACTTATATATAGCATCCCCTGTAACCCTATTTTCTACCCGGTACCTAAGGTACATAAAGATAATCATAGGCCCCCAGGGAGACCCATTGCCTCAAGTGTTGACTCTGTGTACACTAACATATCTAAATTTATAGACCGAATACTTCAACCAGAGGTACAGGGTATGTCCAGTTACCTTAAGGACACTTACCATTTCTTAGAAAAAGCTAAAGCCTTGGAATTCCCTAACGAAAAATATCTCCTGTACACCATAGATGTGAAACACTTATATACTTCGATAAAACTTGAGACAGGTATGTCTATCATCAAGAAGAATCTATTGGTGAACAGGAGATATACTTACGAGCAAATACATTTTATTGAGGACCTCCTAAGGCTCATTCTAAATTGGAATTATTTCCTATTTCAGGACGAGTGGTTTGTTCAGGTAAAGGGCACAGCAATGGGTTCTAACATTGCCCCATCATACGCCAACCTATATATGAATGAATTTGAGGAAAATATAATCTATTATAACGAATGCTTCAAGAAATATGGAGCAGTTTGGTTAAGATATATCGATAATGTGTTTGGCGTATGGTAGGGCAACGTGGACTCCCTCCTTTATTTTGTAAAGGAACTTAACTCCATGGTTAGAGGATTGGAATTTACTGTAAGCTATAGTGAGGAATCTGTATCGTACTTAGACACTAGAGTCTATAAGGCCGGTAATATTTTGAATTTGATCTGTTTGTAAACGATACTGATAAAAATACTTTGCTACAATATAATAGCTTTCACCCCAGACAATTAGTGGACTCCCTCCCGAAGAGCCAACTATTGAGGGTTAACAGAATCGTTGGCAATAAGGATAAGAGGCAGGTGCACCTTAAGGAAATGGCAGATAAATTTATTGATAGGGGTTATCCCCCACAACTCCTCCACAAAACCATGAGTACATTAAATGAACCCATTACAACAAGTCCTAACACTAAAGTAAATAGTATGGTCTTTGTAACACAGCATAGCACGCTCAGCGATAACATTTTGAAAATTGTTAGGCAGAACTGGCATGATTGCAATCAGGATATTACTCTTTTTCCAGGAACCAGCTTTAATGGTCCATAGAAGGGTCAAAAATTTGAGAGACCCTCTAATAAGATCTGATGTGGGGCCTGGAAAAAAGTTAATACAGACCACCATAGGCAGCAAAAAGTCATGTAATTACCCTTGTTTGAACTGCGCTAGTTGCAGTTCAATCATAAGAGGTGCAAACTTATCACCCACATAGTGGTAAAAAGTATAATGTGAAAAGTTTTTTTTACCTGTGAATTTACCTTTGTTGTCTTTTTAATTAAATGTCCATGTTCCTTAGTGTATTTAGGTGGGACGACACCTAAAATCAGGGATAGAATGAGCCAATATCGGTCTAACATCATATGTAAAAATTTGGAGGCTCCCCTGTCAAAACACTTTTTAGATAAGGGACACGGCATTAGCCAATTGAGATGGCAGGTCATAGATCAAATAAAACCCACCCGGAATGGTATGGATAGGGAGAGGTTGCTTAAACAGAAAGAAATGTAGTGGATCAATAAACTACATACTTTGACCCCTAGAGGTCTTAATATAGATTACGATCTCACCTGTTTCTTTTAGAAAAAACATATACCTGGGGTGTAGAGCGTTCTCTGTATATACTGCAGTTTTTGACCTTTTATAAATATTCTGTTGCAAATATTGTGATATAATTAGGGAGTAGTAATGTATAATGTTGCAGCATCTTTGTACAGTTATGTAGAACATATTGTCTTTAATATACTTTTAGGGAATAATAGGGTTCTCTATTTTTAATATGTAATTAGAATAGTATCCACAAGGTGGAACAAGAGCTCCTATTTTGGGCAAATTGGCGCCCATGCAAAGGGTTTAAAAGCATTGTTTGCAATATACATTGTAACAAGCATATATAAGGGGCTGTGACCCCGAAACTTTGCTATTTTCCACTAATAAATTGCTGAAAGATATTTTTGGAGTGCTGTGGGCTACCTTCTTTTATTGTATGCCTTTAGGGACTTGGCAGTGTCTTCTGTCTTCACAAGCACCCTCCATTACACCTGTGCTGTACTCCCCACCTTCGACTTGGATATAAATGTGTTTGAGTAGCTATGTTCTCAAACATGTTGTCAGTTAGAAACAGGTTTCATTTTTTTATTTGCTCAAAAACTGAAATACTGGTTGTGATGCCAGGAGTTGCCATAAATGGGGGTATTTCAGGGGCAGTTAAGTTTGGAGGTACTCTATTTTCATTTTTTGGACATTCTGATCGCCTCTTTTTAAATGGTTGTAGTGTTGGAGCGCCATTACTCGAAGTCTCAGGGGCTCTAAATCAGAGTGTCACTATCGGGTACAGCAATGGTGTTACTCTGAATCACACACGAGAATGGCATAAGCCTCTTCTGCGGAATAGTAACATGCCATGAGGCAAAAGGCGAAAATTATTATTTATTTATTTCATGTAATTGGCAAGAGTCCATGAGCTAGTGTCGTATGAGATATACAATCCTACAAGGAGGGGCAAAGTTTCCCAAACCTCAAAATGCCTATAAATACACTCCTCACCACACCCACAATTCAGTTTTACAAACTTTGCCTCCTATGGAGGTGGTGAAGTAAGTTTGTGCTAAGATTTCTACATTGATATGCTCTTCTCAGCATTTTGAAGCCCGATTCCTCTGAGTACAGTGAATGTCAGAGGGATGTGAAGGAAGTATCACCTATTGAATGCAATGGTTTTCCTTACGGAAGATCTATTTCATAGGTTCTCTGTTATTAGTCGTAAAGATTCATCTCCTACCTCTCTTTTCAGATTGACGATATACTCTCATATTCCATTAACTCTACTGATAACCGTTTCAGTACTGGTATGGCTATCTGCTATATGTGGATGGGTGTCTTTTGGTAAGTATGTTTACATTACTTAAAAGACACACTCGGCTATGGTTTGGCACTTTATGTATTTATATAAAGCTCTAAATATATGTATTGTACTTATATTTGCCATGAGTCAGGTTTAAATATATTTCCTTTTGCAGACTGTCAGTTTCATATCTGGGAAATGCATTTTTTAAGAAGAAAAAATTGTTACCTGGGCTATAGT
The DNA here is from genome assembly GCF_027579735.1 of Bombina bombina. Taxonomy (NCBI): domain Eukaryota; kingdom Metazoa; phylum Chordata; class Amphibia; order Anura; family Bombinatoridae; genus Bombina; species Bombina bombina. The sequence continues at coordinate 641,418,989 of NC_069499.1, forward strand.
CCTTTTTTTAATTGACTGTTCTTTTTAATTTGCGGGCAAACTTAGGCTCGCGAGGCGCAAAATGCCAAAGTATATTGCAACATTTTTGGCGCAAGATTTTTTTGGCGCAAAATTACGTTCAATGACGCAAATTCGTCATTTCCTTTCACAAGGTTTCGTCTTTGACGCGACTGTGTCATTTCTGGATGTTGTTAGCGGCAACAAATTTTTTGCTTGTGTTGTGCGTCATACTTGGCGCCAAATATTTTCATTATTTAAAACCCCATTCCTATATGACTCTTGCCTTTTTTCTCTATCAGAGGGCTATGCTGTTTGCATTTTTTTTTTCCCATTTCTGAAACTGTCATATAAGGAAATTGATAATTTTGCTTTATATGTTGTTTTTTTTCTTTTACATTTGCAAGATGTCTCAATCTGATCCTGTCTTAGAAATCACTGTTGGAACCCTGCTGCCTGATAACAGTTCTACCAAAGCTAAGTGCATTTATTGTAAACTTGTGGAGATTATTTTTCCAGCTGTGATTTGTAATAGTTGTCATGATAAGCTTTTACATGCAGAGAATGTGTCCATCAGTAATAGTGCATTGCCTGTTGTTGTTCCTTCAACATCTAATGTACAAGATATACTTGTGAATTTAAAAGATTTTATTGCTGATTCTATTCAGAAGGCTCTGTCTGCCATCCCGCCTTCTAATAAACGTAAAAGGTCTTTTAAAAGTTGATGAAATGTCAAATGACCGACAACATACTGAATTATCCTCCTCTGATAAGGATCTATCTGATTTAGAAGATCCTTCCTCTGATATTGACACTGACAAATCTACTTATTTATTTAAAATAGAGTACATTCGTTCTTTGTTAAAAGAAGTGTTGATTACATTGGATATTGAGGAAACTAGTCCTCTTGATATTAAGACTAGTAATCATTTAAATTCTGTTTATAAACCTCCTGTGGTTACTCCAGAAGTTTTTCCCGTTCCGGATGCTATTTCTGATATGATTTCTAAGGAATGGAATAGGCCTGGTACATCTTTTATTCCTTCAAGGTTTAAAAAATTGTATCCTTTGCCAGCAGTTACATTGGAGTTTTGGGAAAAGATCCCCAAAGTTGATGGGGCTATCTCTACTCTTGCTAAACGTACTACTATTCCTATGGAAGATAGTACTTCTTTTAAAGATCCTTTAGATAGGAAACTTGAATCTTATCTAAGTAAAGCCTATTTATATTCAGGTCTTCTTCTCAGGCCTGCAATTTCTTTGGCTGATGTTGCATCAACTTTTTGGTTAGAACATTTAGCGCAACAAGAATTGGATTCTGATTTGTCTAGCATTGTTCGCTTGCTTCAACATGCTAATCATTTTATTTGTGATGCCATTTTTTATATCAAAATTGATGTTAAATCTATGTCTTTAGCTATTTTAGCTAGAAGAGCTTTGTGGCTTAAATCTTGGAATGCTGACATGACATCTAAGTCTAGATTGCGAAGTTATTTGGTTCTCAGTTGGATTCAATTACTTCAACTGTCACTGGGGGAAGGGAGTTTTTGCCTCAGGATAAAAGACCTAAGGGTAAATGTAAAGCTTCTAACCGCTTTCGTTCCTCTCGACAAATTAAGGAACAGAAACCTAATCCTTCCCCCAAGGAATCGGTTTCCAATTGGAAACCTTCTTCAAATTGGAATAAATCTAAGCCCTTTAAGAAACCAAAGCCAGCCCCCAAGTCTGCATAAAGGTGCATCCCTCATTCCAGCTCAGCTGGTAGAGGGCAGATTAAGAGTTTTCAAGGATGTTTGGGCAAATTCTGTCCGAAATCAATGGATTCTGAGTATTGTCTCTCAGGGGTATCGAATAGGATTCAGAGTAAGACCTCCTGTGAGAAGATATTTTCTCTCACGCATCCCAGCAAATCCAGTAAAGGCTCAGGCTTTCCTAAAGTGTGTTTCAGACCTGGAGCTTTCAGGGGTAATCATGCCGGTTCCGTTTCAGGAACAGGGTCTGGGGTTTTATTCAAATCCGTTCATTATCCCAAAGAAAGAAAATTCATTCAGACCCTTTCTGGATATAAAGAGTATCAACTATAAGGACTATTCTGCCTTTTGTTCAGCAAGGGCATTATATGTCCACAATAGACTTACAGGATGCATATCTTCATATTCCGATTCATCCAGATCATTATCGGTTTCTGAGATTCTCTTTTAAAGACAAGCATTACCAATTTGTCGCTCTTCCTTTTGGTCTGGTGACAGCTCCAAGAATATTTTCAAAGGTTCTCAGAGAGCGGGGTATTGCGGTGTTTCCTTTTCTCCAACATTGGTGTGTCCGGTCCACGGCGTCATCCATAACTTGTGGGAATATTCTCTTCCCCAACAGGAAATGGCAAAGAGCACAGCAAAAGCTGTCCATATAGTCCCTCCCAGGCTCCGCCCCCCCAGTCATTCTCTTTGCCGCTGAACAAGCAGCATCTCCACGGAGATGGTTAAGAGTATGCGGTGTTTAGTTGTAGTTTTTTTATTCTACTATCAAGAGTTTGTTATTTTAAAATAGTGCTGGTATGTACTATTTACTCTGAAACAGAAAAAGATGAAGAGTTCTGTTTGTGAGAGGAGTATGATTTTAGCAGCAGTAACTAAAATAGTTTGCTGTTTCCACATAGAACTGTTGAGATGAGATAACTTCAGTTGGGGGAAACAGTTGGCAGACTTTTCTGCTTAAGGTATGACTAGCCATATTTCTAACAAGACTGTGTAATGCTGGAAGGCTGTCATTTTTCCCCTCATGGGGACCGGTAAGCCATTTTCTTAGTCTCAAACAGAATAAAGGGCTTAATATGGGCTATAAAACTGGTAGACACTTTTATGGGCTAGATCGACTGCTTTATTTGGGCATTTTATACAGTTTGATGTTGAAATTCACACTTTATATCTTTGGGGAACGTTTTTTTAAGTCAGGCACTGGTTTAGACACCTTCCCAGTCAGGAAGGACCTTCTCTATAGTAGGCAGAGCCTCATTTTTGCGCCATTACTGCACAGTTACTTTTGAGAGCGGTACATGCAGCTGCATGTGTGAGGACCTGAAAGTAGTTGGAAAAGTTCCTAAAAGGCGTCATTTGCTATCGTTTTCCCCTCTGGGCTTGGTAAAGTCTCAGCAAAGGCTGTAGCTGGGACTGTATAGGGGTTAAATCTGTAACCGGCTCCGGTTTCGTTATTTTAAGGGTTAAAGCTCTGAAAATTGGTGTGCAATACTTTTAATGCTTTAAGACACTGTGGTGAAATTTTGGTAAATTTTGAACAATTCCTTCATATTTTATCACATATTCAGTAATAAAGTGTGCTCTGTTTAAAATTTAAAGAGACAGTAACGGTTTTGTTTTAAAACGGTTTTTGTGCTTTATTGACAAGTTTTAGCCTGTTTAACATGTCTGTGCCTTCAGATAAGCTATGTTCTATATGTATGAAAGCCAATGTGTCTCCCCCTTCAAAATTGTGTGATAATTGTGCCATAGCGTCCAAACAAAGTAAGGACAGTACTGCCACAGATAATGAAATTGCCCAAGATGATTCCTCAGATGAAGGGAGTAGACATGGTTCTACATCATCTCCTTCTGTGTCTACGCCAGTTTTGCCCACGCAGGAGGCCCCTAGTACTTCTAGCGCGCCAATGCTTATTACCATGCAACAATTGACGGCTGTAATGGATAACTCCATAGCAAATATTTTATCCAAAATGCCTGCATTTCAGAGAGAGCGCGATTGCTCTGTTTTAAACACTGTAGAGCAGGAGGGCGCTGATGATAATTGCTCTGTCATACCCTCACACCAATCTGAAGTGGCCATGAGGGAGGTTTTGTCAGATGGGGAAAGTTCTGATTCAGGTAGAATTTCTCAACAGGCAGAACCTGATGTTGTGACATTTAAATTTAAATTTGAGCATCTCCGCGCACTACTTAAGGAGGTGTTATCTACTCTGGATGATTGTGACAACCTGGTCATTCCAGAAAAATTGTGCAAGATGGACAAGTTCCTAGAGGTCCCGGTGCACCCCGACGCTTTTCCAATACCCAAGCGGGTGGCGGACATAGTGAATAAGGAGTGGGAGAAGCCTGGCATACCTTTTGTTCCCCCCCCCCTATATTTAAGAAATTATTTCCTATGGTCGACCCCAGAAAGGACTTATGGCAGACAGTCCCTAAGGTCGAGGGGGCAGTTTCTACACTAGCCAAACGCACTACCATTCCCATCGAGGATAATTGTGCTTTCAAAGATCCTATGGATAAAAAATTGGAAGGTTTGCTTAAAAAGATTTTTGTACAGCAAGGTTACCTCCTGCAACCTATTTCGTGCATTATTCCTGTCACTACAGCAGCGTGGTTCTGGTTCGAGGAACTAGAAAAGTCGCTCAGTAGAGAGACTCCGTATGAGGAGGTTATGGACAGAATTCACGCACTTAAGTTAGCTAATTCCTTTATTTTAGATGCCGCTTTGCAGTTAGCTAGATTAGCGGCGAAAAATTCAGGGTTTGCAATTGTGGCGCGCAGAGCGCTCTGGCTAAAGTCTTGGTCAGCGGATGTATCTTCCAAGACAAAATTGCTTCATATCCCTTTCAAAGGTAAAACCCTCTTTGGGCCAGAATTGAAAGAGATTATCTCAGACATCACTGGGGGTAAGGGCCATGCCCTCCCACAAGACAGGCCTTTCAAGGCCAAGAATAAGTCTAATTTTCGTTCCTTTCGCAATTTCAGGAACGGACCGGCCTCCAACTCTGCAGCCTCTAGACAAGAGGGTAATGCTTCGCAGACCAAACCAGCTTGGAAACCGATGCAAGGCTGGAACAAGGGTAAACAGGCCAAGAAGCCTGCTGCTGCTACCAAAACAGCATGAAGGAGTAGCCCCCGATCCGGGACCGGATCTAGTAGGGGGCAGACTCTCTCTCTTCGCTCAGGCTTGGGCAAGAGATGTTCAGGATCCCTGGGCAACTAGAAATAGTTTCTCAGGGTTATCTTCTGGAATTTAAGGAACTACCCCCAAGGGGAAGGTTCCACATGTCTCACTTATCTTCAAACCAAATAAAGAGACAGGCATTCTTACATTGTGTAGAAGACCTGTTAAAAATGGGAGTGATACACCCAGTTCCAACTGTGTAACAAGGACTGGGGTTTTACTCAATTCTGTTTGTAGTTCCCAAAAAAGAGGGAACCTTCAGACCAATTCTGGATTTAAAGATTCTAAACAAATTTCTCAGAGTGCCATCGTTGAAAATGGAAACTATTCGAACGATTTTACCTACAATCCAGGAGGGTCAATTTATGACTACCGTGGATCTAAAGGATGCGTATCTACATATTCCTATCCACAAAGATCATCATCAGTTCCTAAGGTTCGCCTTTCTGGACAAACATTACCAGTTTGTGGCTCTCCCATTCGGGCTAGCCACTGCTCCAAGGATTTTCACAAAGGTACTCGGGTCCCTTCTAGCGGTTCTAAGACCAAGGGGCATTGCAGTGGCACCTTACTTGGATGACATTCTGATACAAGCGTCGTCTCTTTCAAAGGCAAAGGCTCACACAGATATCGTTCTGGCCTTTCTCAGATCTCACGGGTGGAAGATGAACATAGAAAAAAGTTCCCTGTCTCCGTCGACAAGAGTTCCTTTCTTGGGGACAATAATAGATTCTTTAGAAATGAAGATTTTCCTGAAAGATGTCAGAAAGTCGAAGCTTCTAAACGCTTGTCAAGTTCTTCACTCTGTTCCACGACCTTCCATAGCTCAGTGCATGGAAGTAGTAGGGTTGATGGTTGCAGCAATGGACATAGTTCCTTTTGCGCGAATTCATCTAAGACCATTACAACTGTGCATGCTGAAACAGTGGAATGGGGACTATACAGACTTGTCTCCAGTGATTGAAGTAGATCAGAAGACCAGAGACTCACTCCGTTGGTGGCTGACCCAGGATCACCTATCCCAGGGAATGAGCTTCCGCAGACCAGAGTGGGTCATCGTCACGACCGACGCCAGTCTAGTGGGCTGGGGCGCGGTCTGGGACTCCCTGAAAGCTCAGGGTCTATGGTCTCGGGAAGAGTCTCTTCTCCTGATAAACATTCTGGAACTGAGAGCGATATTAAATACTCTCAGGGCTTGGCCTCAACTAGCAAAGGCCAGATTCATAAGATTCCAATCAGACAACATGACGACTGTTGCTTACATCAATCATCAGGGGGGAACAAGGAGTTCCCTGGCGATGAGAGAAGTGACCAAAATCATAAAATGGGTGGAGGATCACTCCTGCCACCTATCTGCGATCCACATCCCAGGAGTGGAAAACTGGTAGGCGGATTATCTGAGTCATCAGACTTTCCATCCGGGGGAGTGGGAACTCCACCCGGAGATATTTGCCCAGTTGACCCAATTATGGGGCATTCCAGACATGGATCTGATGGCGTCTCGTCAGAACTTCAAGATTCCTTGCTACGGGTCCAGATCCAGGGATCCCAAGGCGACTCTAGTGGATGCATTAGTGGCGCCTTGGGCCTTCAACCTAGCTTATGCGTTTCCACCGTTTCCTCTCATTCCCAGGCTGGTAGCCAGGATCAAACAGGAGAGGGCCTCTGTGATTTTGATAGCTCCTGCGTGGCCACGCAGGACTTGGTATGCAGACCTGGTGAATATGTCATCGGCTCCACCATGGAAGCTACCTTGGAGACAGGATCTTCTAGTACAAGGTCCATTCGAACATCCAAATCTAGTTTCTCTCCAGCTGACGGCTTGGAAATTGAACGCTTGATTTTATCTAAGCGTGGGTTTTCGGATTCTGTGATAGACACTCTGGTACAAGCCAGAAAACCTGTAACTAGAAAAATTTACCATAAAATATGGAAAAGATATATCTGTTGGTGTGAATCCAAGGGATTCTCATGGAGTAAGATTAAAATTCCTTGGATCCTTTCTTTTCTCCAAGAAGGTTTGGACAAGCGATTATCAGCGAGTTCTCTAAAAGGACAGATTCCTGCTTTATCTGTCTTGTTACATAAACGACTGGCAGCTGTGCCAGATGTTCAAGCTTTTGTTCAGGCTTTGGTCAGGATCAAGCCTGTTTACAGACCTTTGACTCCTCCCTGGAGTCTAAATTTAGTTCTTTCAGTTCTTCAAGGGGTTCCGTTTGAACCCTTACACTCCATAGATATCAAGTTGTTATCTTGGAAAGTTCTGTTTTTGGTTGCTATTTCTTCTGCTAGAAGAGTTTCTGAATTATCTGCTCTGCAGTGTAATCCGCCCTATCTGGTGTTCCATTCAGATAAGGTTGTTTTGCGTACTAAACCTGGTTTCCTTCCAAAGGTTGTTTCCAACAAGAATATTAACCAGGAAATAGTTGTGCCTTCTTTGTGTCTGAATCCAGTTTCAAAGAAGGAACGTTTGTTACATAATTTAGATGTAGTCCGTGCTTTAAAGTTCTATTTAGAAGCAACAAAGGATTTCAGACAAACGTCTTCTCTGTTTGTCGTTTATTCTGGCAAGAGGAGAGGTCAAAAAGCTACTGCTACCTCTCTTTCCTTTTGGCTGAAAAGCATCATCCGATTGGCTTACGAGACTGCCGGACGGCAGCCTCCTGAAAGAATCACAGCTCACTCTACTAGGGCTGTGGCTTCCTCATGGGCCTTTAAGAACGAGGCTTCTGTTGATCAGATATGTAAGGTAGCGACTTGGTCTTCTCTGCACACTTTTGCCAAAGTCTACAAATTTGATACTTTTGCTTCTTCGGAGGCTATTTTTGGGAGAAAGGTTTTGTAAGCCGTGATGCCTTCTGTTTAGGTAACCTGATTGGCTCCCTCCCTTCATCCGTGTCCTAAAGCTTTGGTATTGGTTCCCACAAGTTATGGATGACGCCGTGGACCGGACACACCAATGTTGGAGAAAACAGAATTTATGCTTACCTGATAAATTACTTTCTCCAACGGTGTGTCCGGTCCACGGCTCGCCCTGGTTTGATAAATTTCTTTCTTTAACTACAGTCACCACGGCACGCTATAGTTTCTCCTTTTTTTCTCCTGTCCGTCGGTCGAATGACTGGGGGGGCGGAGCCTGGGAGGGACTATATGGACAGCTTTTGCTGTGCTCTTTGCCATTTCCTGTTGGGGAAGAGAATATTCCCACAAGTTTTGGATGACGCCGTGGACCGGACACACCGTTGGAGAAAGTAATTTATCAGGTAAGCATAAATTCTGTTATTTGGACGATATCTTGGTACTAGCTCAGTCTTTACATTCTGCAGAATCTCACACAAATCAACTAGTGTTTTTTTGTTTTTTTTTTCGAAAACATGGTTGGAGTATCAATTTACCAAAAAGTTATTTGATTCCTCAGACTAGGGTCACCTTTTTAGGTTTCCAGATAGATTCAGATAGATTTAGATAGATTCAGTGTCCATGACTCTGTCTCTAACAGACAAGAGACGTTTAAAATTGGTTTCAGCCTGTCGGAAACTTCAGTCTCAGTCACTCCCTTCAGTAGCTATGTGTATGGAAGTTTTAGGTCTCATGACTGCAGCATCGGACGCGATCCCCTTTGCTTGTTTTCATATGAGACCTCTCCAGCTTTGTATGCTGAACCAATAGTACAGGGATTATACAAGGATATCACAATTGATATCCTTAAATCCCAATGTTCGAATATCTTTGACTTGGTGGTTAGATCACCATCGTATAGTTCTAGGGGCCTCTTTTGTTCGTCCAACCTGGACTGTGATCACAACAGATGCAAGTCTTTCAGGTTGGGGAGCTGTTTGGGGATCTCTGACAGCACAAGGGGTTTGGAAATCCCAAGAGGCGAGATTGCCAATCAATATTTTGGAACTCGTGCGATTTTCAGTGCTCTTCAGATTTGGCCTCTGTTGAAGAGAGAACCGTTTTTTTTTGTTTTCAGACAGACAATATCACTACTGTGGCATATGTCAATCATCAGGGTGGGACTCACAGTCCCCAAGCTATGAAAGAAGTATCCCGGATACTTGCTTGGGCGGAATCCAGCTCCTGTCTAATCTCTGCAGTTCATATCCCAGGTATAGACAATTGGGAAGCGGATTATCTTATCAGTCAGACTTTACATCTGGGGGAGTGGTCCATCCATCTAGATGTGTTTTCTCAGGTTGTTCAGATGTGGGGTCTTCCAGAAATACATCTGATGGCTTCTCATCTAAACAAGAAACTTCCCAGGTACCTGTCCAGGTCCAGGGTTCCTCAGGTAGAATCAATGGATGCGTTGACACTTCCTTGGTGTTATCAACCTGCTTATATTTTCCCGCCTCTAGTTCTTCTTCCAAGAGTGATCTCCAAAATCATCATGGAGCAATCGTTTGTGTTGCTGGTGGCTCCAGCATGGACTCACAGGTTCTGGTATGCAGATCTTGTAAGGATGTCCAGTTGCCAAACTTGGCCACTTCTATTAAGACTGGACCTTCTGTCTCAAGGTCCGTTTTTCCATCAGGATCTCAAATCATTTAATTTAAAGGTATGGAAATTGAATGCCTAGTGCTTAGTCTTAGAGGTTTCTCTGACTCAGTGATTGATACTATGTTGCAGGCTCATAAATAGGTTTCTAGAAAGATTTATTATCGCGTTTTGAAGACTTATATTTCATGGTGTTCTTCTCATAAATTTTCTTGGCATTCTTTTAGAATTCCTAGAATTTTACATTTTATTCAGGATGGTTTGGATAAGGGTTTGTCTGCAAGTTCCTTGAAAGGACAAATCTCTGTTCTTTCTGTTTTATTTCACAGAAAGATTGCTAAGCTTCCTGATATTCACTGTTTTGTTCAGGCTTTGGTTCGTATCAAGCATGTTATTAAATTAATCTCTACTCCTTGGAGTCTTAATTTGGTTTTGAAGGCTTTACAGGCTCATCCATTTGAGCCTATGCATTCTTTGGACATTAAATTACTTTCTTGGAAAGTGTTGTTCCTTTTGGCCATCTCTTCTACTAGAAGAGTTTCTGAAATATCTGCTCTTTCTTGTGAATTTCCTTTTCTGATTTTTCCTCAGGAAAAGGCAGTTTGGTGAACTTCATTTAAATTCTTACCTAAGGTTGTGAATTCAAACAACATTAATAGAGAAATTGTTGTCACTTCCTTGTGTCCTAATCCTAAGAATTCTTTGGAGAGATCTTTACACTCTTTGGATGTGGTGAGAGCTTTGAAATATTATGCTGAAGCTACTAAAGATTTCAGGAAGACTTCTGGTCTATTTGTTATCGTTTCTGGTTCTAGGAAAGGGCAGAAGGCTTCTGCCATTTCCTTGGCATTGTGGTTAAGGCTTTTGATTCATCAAGCTTATTTGGAGTCGGGTCAAGCCCCGCCTCAGAGAATTACAGCTTATTCTACTAGATCAGTCTCCACTTCTTGGGCTTTTAAGAATGAAGCTTCAGTTGATCAGATTTGCAAAGCAGCAACTTGGTCTTCTTTGCATACTTTTACTAAATTCTACCGTTTTTATGTGTTTGCTTCTTCGAAAGCAGTTTTTGGTAGAAAAGTTTTTCAGGCAGCTGTTTGTTTGATTCTTCTGCTTATGATTTAAGTTTTTCCTTTCATTTATGAGAATAAACTTATATTTTGGGTTGTGGATTAAATTTTTTTCAGCGAAAAATGGCTGTTTTTATTGTATCCCTCCCTCTCTAGTGACTCTTGCGTGGAGTTCCACATCTTGGGTATTGCTATCCAATACGTAACTAGCTCATGGACTCTTGCCAATTACATGAAAGAAAACATAATTTATGTAAGAACTTACCTGATAAATTCATTTCTTTCATATTGGCAAGAGTCCATGAGGCCCACACTTTTTTATGGTGGTTATGATTTTTTTGTATAAAGCATAATTATTTCCAAATTCCTTTGTTGATGCTTTTTACTCCTTTCTTTATCACCCCACTACTTGGCTATTCCTTAAACTGAATTGTGGGTGTGGTGAGGGGTGTATTTATAGGCATTTTCTGGTTTGGGAAACTTTGCCCCTCCTGGTAGGATTGTATATCCCATACGACACTAGCTCATGGACTCTTGCCAATATGAAAGCAATTAAATTTATGTAAGAACTTACCTGATAGATTATGTGTTTTTTTTTTACTTCATCAACCCAACCACCAATTCCCACTTCCACCCCACTCTCTAGCCAAAAAATAAAACAGTACTGATCACAGTATAAAAAAACTGCGATCAGATCTAAACAGCACTAAAAGGGTTAATTTTTTTAGTACACTAACCGTAAAACAAAAAAAGAAAAATTAACAAATCAGGTTGATTAGACAGAACACTCTGGTCAGACTGATCACAGGCAAAGTGCGGTAATCAGAGACTGCAGAAAAGGGTTAAAAACCCAAAAAGGGTCAAATTTTAATTAAAAAAAACAAAAATCACACACCAAAAGTACTGAACAGTACTAATGTACTGATCAGAGTGATCACAGCAATAACACTGATCAGCACCTAAAGGGTTTTAAAAATGAAAAACGTTAATTTATATAACTGTGTGGGACACTTTGTAGCAGTAATCTCTCTGCCTCTTGCCTCAGATCAGGAAAGAGGAATGTAGAGGCAATGTCGACAGCCAATGATTCAATCATTTGTGGTCACATTGTTTCATTGACTGGTTGTCACTGTGATCCCATGACTCCAACAGCGCCGATTGGATTCTGGTTGACTGTCTGAGTTGCCAGGCACGTCCATGCGTTAGATACAAGCAGGTAAGTATTGTGCAGGAGCCAAAGAAGTTAGAACTTTTCATGCTGTTCTAACATTGTTAAAGCACAGTGTTTTCAGAATAGCATGGAACGTCCTAACATTGTTAAAGGGTTAACCATTGAGAATTCTGTAGTTAACGTGACTTGTGCATTGTTTATTTGCACTCTGTTTTATCATCACATGACTGGGTTTTCATGCCCGGGATTGGGGATTGTGTTGTGTATTATTTTTTTTAATTGTTAAAGGGACATAGAAGTACAAACAGAAAATACCTTAAAAAGGGATTAAACATAAATTCAATGCAGTGATGCACTACTGGGATCTAGCTGAATATATTGGGTGAGCCAATGACAAGAAGCATATATATGTAGCCACCAATCAACAAATACCTCATAATAGTATATTGCTACTCCTGAGCCTGCCTATTCATCAAAGAATACCAAGTGAACAAAGTAAATTTGGCAATAGAAGTTAATTCAACATTTTCTTTAAATTGCATAATCTAAACCATGACAATGTGTTTCTACCATATACCTTTAATGTACATGTTCATGTTTACAATACAATGATTACTGCACTATATGTCAATCTAGGATGAAAATGATACCTTTATATCTTCACTCTTACCGATCTTTTTATGATTTATCATGTGTGACTTTTATATCCTTGATTGTAGCTCCTGGAGTTTAGTCCTGTCATTTTGTCCATTTCTCAGTTGCAGTTCTGATCAGAGCCTGGTCCTTTTCCATGATATTCTTATATACATTCCCTTCTTACTCGCTTTGTTGGTGAGTCCACTATTACTAAGAAGAGCCGTTTATGCAGGTACATTGAGTTTTTTATGTTGTGTGCATGATACCCAAATGTTGAAATACTTGAAAGTTATGCAGCATAGCTGGAAAAAGCTGGAAAATATCACCTGCACTGTCTAGGTATAAATAGAAGATATTTTACCTCAAAATTTACTAAGTATTCACACCCCACTGTAAAGAGACTTTAAAGGGACATGAAACCCAAACATTTTCTTTCATGATTTAGGTAGAACATACAATTGTAAACGACTTTCCAGTTTACTTCTATTATCAAATTTGCTTCATTCTCTGGGTTTCATTTGTTAAAAGAGCAGCAATGCACTACTGGTTTCTAACTGAACACATGGGTGAGCCAATAACAATCAGTATAAATATGCAGCCACCAATCAGCAGCTAGAACCTAGGTTCTTTGCTGCTCCTGAAGTTACCTACATAAACATTTCAGCAAAGGATAACAAGAGAAGGAAGCTAATTAAATAATAGAAGTACATTGGAAAGTTGTTTAAAATTGTATGCTCTTTCTGAATCCTAAAATAAAAAATTGGGGTTTCATGCCCCTTTAAGCAGCCAATCAGGATGCTATTTCCAGGACTTGCAAGAGGGACTGGATCTGGCATGTGCAAGCACAGTTGCATTATTTTTCTATTCAGTTTAAGGAAGTTTACTATGAAATTTTAGCAGATTTTAATGAAATCTTATGAGGTCATGCAAAAGAAAGCACTGCTTATGCTGATTGTCTGTTCTTTTTTTTTGTTTGTTTGTTTTTTCATCTTGCAGCTAGACAGCAGCTGAAGTATAATTGTTCTCAGACCACTTATTCTGGTGAGCTGATGAAATTGAGGTGAAATATTCCTTTTTTACATAGAGTTGCTCAGGTGATATTTTCATGTGTGCTTTTTACAGTTATGCTGCATTACTTTCAAGGGATTTAGCATATGCGTATTCTGTCCCTTTAATATAGGATATAGTGGATGACTGGTTTATGTCTGTCAATATACTATACAATGTGTGTGTGTAATATTTAACACTATAAGTGCTTGGTTCATTTTCTATCCAATACCCTACTAATCACAAAACAGCGTTTTATGCAGAAACTAAAATGTATTTAAATAAATATTTTTAAAATTCATTCTTATGTGTTTCCACCCACTCTTTGCAAATGTTTAGCAATTGTGAAACACCTTATTGTGCAGTCATTTTTTATATTTTTTATTTTAATCCGTAACAAATTGTCATTTTAATACAGTTTATTACAAATACATAAATCTGCAGATCATTTTGCACAGATATTATATTATTTGTGTATTTATATATATTTTGTGTCTGTCAGTGTCTTCTGTGCTTAGGATGCAGTACGGAGTATACACCTGTAATGAGCGGTTCAGAAAACAAAGCTTCTGTAGAAGGCTGCTGCGAATTAGTGGGACCTTCATAGCCTGGTGAGATTTTACAGAAATGAGGGCATTGAAAATAAGACGGTAAACATGTGAAGTAGCTGGCAGGTGGGCGGAGACTTACAAGAGTTTAATGCTAGACTTCTTCCTCTAAACTGTAATCTATGGTGGCTTTATTCTTCTTCCTTATTCTTTTCTTGAAAATAATTACCAATTTACCATGAGTAATCCATGTTTGTAGGAATCACAACATTATACAGACAAAGCCTATAAATATTTTCCCACAAATATTCCAAGAGCGCCAACTATAAGGCAAAGGAAAAATCTAACAAATACATCAGTGATCATAAAACATTATCAAACATTTAATTCAACATATAGTTAAAAACATGGATCCATGTAACAAAATAGACTTGAAAAATGGAATTTCACAGTACTAGCAGATAAATACTAAAAACACAATGGTTGCTAAAAACAATAAAGGGTATAAGGGTATGTCACCAATTACGGGGATATACAAAATTATAAAAAAAGTCCAGATATGTCAATTGAAGTCTATAAAAAGTCCAGTGAATAAATCCAGTGGAAATAACCAGTGAAAAATTTGTGAAAAAATCAAATGTTAAAAATAAACTGATGATAAAAAGAGCTATCGAAAAAAATCCCTTGGAGGGAGGTTGTGAAAAAAAGTGTGAAAAAAGTGATGTAAAAATTATAAAAATTATAAAAAATTGTATAAAAATATGTAAAAAATGTATATTAAAATTAAAAGTGGGGGACCCCCTAAAAGTAGGTGTCAAAAATAAGTGTCAAAAATAGTGAAAAATATAAAATCCGGTTAAACAAAAAATAAAAAATAAAAATATAAGAATAATAATAAATAGTGTGTATATAGTATAATCCAGGTGAAAGTCTTAGTAATTAAGTATTAGTGAATAATCCTCCTTGTGGCTAACTCCGTATGAATGATGGCGATGAACTCTTTGAGATAGATGGTTTTACCTTCCTTTTCAATATAAACTCTTGTAATCCTAGAGAGAACCTCAATATTATGAGGTAATCTGTCGCCTTGGTGAGGGAGAGACCTCCGGTGTGTCAGTAGTATCACTCTTCCTGGAATTTGGTACTTCCAAACCGGTCAGACTGAGGGTGTTGAAAATCCTCTCAGGAAACCGCCCAAAATACGCGCCACTTTAACTGGACACCTCCCAGTTAGTAGTCTTGTTCCACCTATATGTCTAGTCTACACATTTTTCTTTTCTCTATATGAAACTATAGAGAAAAGAAAAAAAATGTGTAAAAAAATGTGTAGACTAGACATATAGGTGGAACAAGACTACTAACTGGGAGGTGTCCAGTTAAAGTGGCGCGTATTTTGGGCGGTTTCCTGAGAGGATTTTCAACACCCTCAGTCTGACCGGTTTGGAAGTACCAAATTCCAGGAAGAGTGATACTACTGACACACCGGAGGTCTCTCCCTCACCAAGGCGACAGATTACCTCATAATATTGAGGTTCTCTCTAGGATTACAAGAGTTTATATTGAAAAGGAAGGTAAAACCATCTATCTCAAAGAGTTCATCGCCATCATTCATACGGAGTTAGCCACAAGGAGGATTATTCACTAATACTTAATTACTAAGACTTTCACCTGGATTATACTATATACACACTATTTATTATTATTCTTATATTTTTATTTTTTATTTTTTGTTTAACCGGATTTTATATTTCTCCAACATAGGTGTGTCCGGTCCACGGCGTCATCCTTACTTGTGGGATATTCTCTTCCCCAACAGGAAATGGCAAAGAGCCCAGCAAAGCTGGTCACATGATCCCTCCTAGGCTCCGCCTACCCCAGTCATTCTCTTTGCCGTTGTACAATTTAACGGCTGTAATGGATAATTCTATCAAAAACATTTTAGCCAATATGCCCACTTATCAGCGAAAGCGCGACTGCTCTGTTTTAGAAAATTCTGTAGAGCATGAGAACGCTGATGATATGGTTTCTGAAGGGCCCCTACACCAGTCTGAGGGGGCCAGGGAGGTTTTGTCTGAGGGAGAAATTTCAGATTCAGGAAACATTTCTCAACAAGCTGAACCTGATGTGATTACTTTTAAATTTAAGTTGGAACATCTCCGCGCTCTGCTTAAGGAGGTGTTATCCAATTTGGATGATTGTGATTATCTGGTCATTCCAGAACCACTATGTAAAATGGAAAAGTTCTTAGAGGCCCCGGGGCCCCCCGAAGCTTTTCCTATATCCAAGCGGGTGGCGTACATTGTTAGTAAAGAATGGGACAGGCCCGGTATACCTTTAGTACCTCCCCCCATATTTATAAAATTGTTTTCCTATAGTCGACCCCAGAAAGGACTGATGGCAGACAGTCCCCAAGGTCGAGGGGGCGGTTTCTACTCTACACAAGCGCGCCACTATACCCATAGAAGATAGTTGTGCTTTCCAAGATCCTATGGATAAAAAATTAGAAGGTCTGCTAAAGATGTTTGTTCAGCAAGGTTCCCTTCTACAACCAATTGCATGCATTGTCCCTGTCACTGCAGCCGCGTGTTTCTAGTTTGATGAGCTAGGAAAGGCGATTATTAGTAATTCTTCTTCTTATGAGGAGATTATGGAAGAATTCGTGCTCTTAAATTGGCTAATTCTTTCACCCTAGACGCCACCTTGCAATTGGCTAGGTTAGCGGCGAAAAAATTCTGGGTTTGCTATTGTGGCGCAGAGCGCTTTGGTTAAAATCTTGGGCAGCGGATGCGTCTTCCAAGAACAAATTGCTTGACATTCCTTTCAAGGGGAAAACACTCTTTGGCCCTGACTTGAAAGAGATTATCTCTGATATCACTGGGGGCAAGGGCCACGCCCTTCCTCAGGATAGGTCTTTTCAAGACCAAAAATAAACCTAAGTTTCGTCCCTTTCGCAGAAACGGATCAGCCCCAAGGGCTACGTCCTCTAAGCAGGAAGGTAATACTTCTCAAGCCAATCCAGCCTGGAGACCTATGCAAGGCTTGAACAAAGGAAAGCAGGCCAGGAAACCTGCCACTGCTACCAAGACAGCATGAAATGCGGGCCCCCGATCCGGGACCGGATCTGGTGGGGGGCAGACTCTCTCTCTTCGCTCAGGCTTGGGCAAGAGATGTTCTGGATCCTTGGGCGCTAGAAATAGTCTCCCAAGGTTATTCTCTGGAGTTCTAGGGGCTTCCTCCAAGGGGGAGGTTCCACAGGTCTCAGTTGTCTTCAGACCACATAGGAAGACAGGCATTCTTACATTGGGTAGAAGACCTGCTAAAAATGGGAGTGATTCATCCTGTTCCATTAGGAGAACAAGGGATGGGGTTCTACTCCAATCTGTTCATAGTTCCCAAAAAAGAGGGAACGTTCAGACCAATCTTAGATCTCTAGATCTTGAACAAGTTCTCAAGGTTCCATCGTTCAAGATGGAAACCATTCGAACACTTCTTCCTTCCATCCAGGAAGGTCAATTCATGACCAAGGTGGATTTCAAGGATGCGTATCTACATATTCCTATCCACAAGGAACATCATCGGTTCCTAAGGTTTGCATTCCTGGACAAGCATTTCCAGTTCGTGGCGTTTTCTTTCGGATTAGCCACTGCTCCTAGGATTTTCTCATAGGTACTAGGGTCCCTTCTGGCGGTGCTAAGACCAAGGGGCATTGCTGTAGTACCTTACTTGGACGACATTCTGATTCGAGCGTCGTCCCTTCCTCAAGTAAAGGCTCACACGGACATTGTCCTGGCCTTTCTCAGATCTCACGGATGGAAAGTGAACGTGGAAAAGAGTTCTCTATCTCCGTCAACGAGGGTTCCCTTCTTGGGAACTATAATAGACTCCTTAGAAATGAGGATTTTTCTGACAGAAGCCAGAAAAACAAAACTTCTAGACTCTTGTCGGATACTTCATTCCGTTCCTCTTCCTTCCATAGCGCAGTGCATGGAAGTGATAGGTTTGATGGTAGCGGCAATGGACATAGTTCCTTTTGTGCGCATTCATCTAAGACCATTACAACTGTTCATGCTCAGTCAGTGGAATGGGGACTATTCAGACTTGTCTCCGAAGATACAAGTAAATCAGAGGACCAGAGACTCATTCCGTTGGTGGCTGTCCCTGGACAACCTGTCACAAGGGATGACCTTCCGCAGACCAGAGTGGGTCATTGTCACGACCGACGCCAGTCTGATGGGCTGGGGCGCGGTCTGGGGATCCCTGAAAGCTCAGGGTCTTTGGTCTCGGGTAGAATCTCTTCTACCGATAAATATTCTGGAACTGAGAGCGATATTCAATGCTCTCAAAGCTTGGCCTCAGCTAGCGAGGGCCAAGTTCATACATCAACCATCAGGGGGGAACAAGGAGTTCCCTAACGATGGAAGAAGTGACCAAAATCATTCTATGGGCGGAGTCTCACTCCTGCCACCTGTCTGCTATCCACATCCCAGGAGTGGAAAATTGGGAAGCGGATTTTCTGAGTCGTCAGACATTGCATCCGGGGGAGTGGGAACTCCATCCGGAAATCTTTGCCCAAGTCACTCAACCGTGGGGCATTCCAGACATGGATCTGATGGCCTCTCGTCAGAACTTCAGAGTTCCTTACTACGGGTACAGATCCAGGGATCCCAAGGCGGCTCTAGTGGATGCACTAGTAGCACCTTGGACCTTCAAACTAGCTTATGTGTTCCCGCCGTTTCCTCTCATCCCCAGGCTGGTAGCCAGGATCAATCAGGAGAGGGCGTCGGTGATTTTGATAGCTCCTGCGTGGCCACGCAGGACTTGGTATGCAGATCTGGTGAATATGTCATCGGCTCCACCATGGAAGCTACCTTTGAGAGACCTTCTTGTTCTAGGTCCGTTCGACCCACTCCAGCTGACTGCTTGGAGATTGAACGCTTGATCTTATCAAAGCGAGGGTTCTCAGATTCTGTTATTAATACTCTTGTTCAGGCCTGAAAGCCTGTAACCAGAAAAATTACCACATAATTTGGTATATCTGTTGGTGTGAATCTGCAGGATTCCCTTGGGACAAGGTTAAGATTCCTAAGAGTCTATCCTTCCTTCGAGAAGGATTGGAAAAAGGATTATCTGCAAGTTCCTTGATGGGACAGATTTCTGCCTTGTCTGTGTTACTTCACAAAAAGCTGGCAGCTGTGCCAGATGTTCTAGCCTTTGTTCAGGCTCTGGTTAGAATCAAGCCTGTTTACAAAATTTTGACTCCTCCTTGGAGTCTCAACCTAGTTCTTTCAGTTCTTCAGGGGGTTCCGTTTGAACCCTTACATTCCGTTGATATTAAGTTATTATCTTGGAAAGTTTTGTTTTTGGTTGCAATTTCTTCTGCTAGAAGAGTTTCAGAATTATCTGCTCTGCAGTGTTCTTCTCCTTATCTGGTGTTCCATGCAGATAAGGTGGTTTTGCGTACTAAACCTGGTTTTCTTCCAAAAGTTGTTTCTAACAGAAACATTAACCAGGAGATAGTTGTGCCTTCTTTGTGTCCTAATCCAGTTTCAAAGAAGGAACGTTTGTTGCACAACTTGGATGTAGTTCGTGCTCTCAAATTTTACTTAGCAGCTACTAAGGATTTCAGACAAACTTGTCTTTGTTTGTTGTTTATTCTGGTAAACGGAGAGGTCAAAAAGCAACTTCTACCTCTCTCTCCTTCTGGATTAAAAGCATTATCCGATTGGCTTATGAGACTGCCGGACGGCAGCCTCCTGAAAGAATCACAGCTCACTCCACTAGGGCTGTGGCTTCCACATGGGCCTTCAAGAACGAGGCTTCTGTTGATCAGATATGTAAGGCAGCGACTTGGTCTTCACTGCACACTTTTTCTAAATTTTACAAATTTGATACTTTTGCTTCTTCTGAGGCTATTTTTGGGAGAAAGGTTTTGCAAGCCGTGGTGCCTTCCATTTAGGTGACCTGATTTGCTCCCTCCCTTCATCCGTGTCCTAAAGCTTTGGTATTGGTTCCCACAAGTAAGGATGATGCCGTGGACCGGACACACCTATGTTGGAGAAAACAGAATTTATGTTTACCTGATAAATTACTTTCTCCAACGGTGTGTCCGGTCCACGGCCCGCCCTGGTTTTTTTAATCAGGTCTGATAATTTATTTTCTTTAACTACAGTCACCACGGTAACATATGGTTTCTCCTATGCAAATATTCCTCCTTAACGTCGGTCGAATGACTGGGGTAGGCGGAGCCTAGGAGGGATCATGTGACCAGCTTTGCTGGGCTCTTTGCCATTTCCTGTTGGGGAAGAGAATATCCCACAAGTAAGGATGACGCCGTGGACCGGACACACCGTTGGAGAAAGTAATTTATCAGGTAAACATAAATTCTGTTTTTTCACTATTTTTGACACTTATTTTTGACACCTACTTTTAGGGGGTCCCCCACTTTTAATTTTAATATACATTTTTTACATATTTTTATACAATTTTTTATAATTTTTATAATTTTTACATCACTTTTTTCACACTTTTTTTCACAACCTCCCTCCAAGGGATTTTTTTCGATAGCTCTTTTTATCATCAGTTTATTTTTAACATTTGATTTTTTCACAAATTTTTCACTGGTTATTTCCACTGGATTTATTCACTGGACTTTTTATAGACTTCAATTGACATATCTGGACTTTTTTATAATTTTGTATATCCCCGTAATTGGTGACATACCCTTATACCCTTTATTGTTTTTAGCAACCATTGTGTTTTTAGTATTTATCTGCTAGTACTGTGAAATTCCATTTTTCAAGTCTATTTTGTTACATGGATCCATGTTTTTAACTATATGTTGAATTAAATGTTTGATAATGTTTTATAATCACTGATGTATTTGTTAGATTTTTCCTTTGCCTTATAGTTGGCGCTCTTGGAATATTTGTGTTTTTTCTGTTGTTCTCACTAGGGTAAGCTAGATACCCTCTATCCAGGAGCTATAAGGAACCGGGCTGAGCGCTGTTAGATATCTTGTACTCTATAAATATTTTCCACCACGTGCAGAATTACACTCTGGTACCTCGCTAACCCCAGCACTGCAAAACCTGCATTAGTCTAGGTGTGTGCATACTTCGTGAATTCATAAAGAAAACTTCCTTTGCTTTATGCATTGTAACACTTCACACATCCACACAACATTTCTGGGGCTACATGAGGTAGCACATTTGTATAGTATGATCCATTAAGTCATTATAACCATAGGGGGAATAGAAATATAATCCACTGTGTAACATTTGGTGCATATTAACATTTTCTAGTGTATTTAAAACTTTTTATTTTTCTGCTGTATTAAAAATAATTTGAAATTTAAGATAAAAATAACTAATAGCCTATTGTTACAGATTTAAAGGGATACATATATATATATATATATATATAAATATTTATATATATATATATATATATATATATATATATATATATATATAAATATTTTTATATATATATATATATATATATATATATATATATATATATATATATATATATATATATATATATATAGATATAGATATATACTAGTCCTAAAGCCCATGTACACAGGCCATTTTTTTCAGTACAGTGGTCCCACCCCTTGCTCTCGCTCGCGCTGTCTCTCTCTCTCTGTCCCCCTCTTTTTTGTGCTCTCTCTCTTTCTGTCCCCCTCTCTTTTGTGCACTCTCTTCCAGAAGAATAAAATTAAATTTAGGTCCGCCCACCGGAGCAAACGGGCGGGAGCAGTGGACTCTCCTCCCACAGATGAAAATGAAATTATCAGGTAAGCATAATTTATGTTTTCCATCTGAATGGGAGGAGAGTCCACTGCTTCATTCATTACTTGTGGGAATTAAGAACCTGGCCACCAGGAGGAGGCAAAGACACCCCAGCCAAAGGCTTAAATACCTCCCCCACTTCCCTCATCCCCCAGTCATTCTTTGCCTTTTGTCACAGGAGGTTGGCAGAGAAGTGTCGGAAGATTGGAGTAGTCCCTTATGGAGGGTAATACTCTTCGAAATGGACTGGAGTTTTAAGTAGTCCTGTCAGTCTCTCAGTGAGAGCATGGGTGAAAGTTGAGTCCGGAGATGCAGGGAGAGTCTTTCTGCAAAACCATCCATGACTAAGAGCTCCTTAAGCAATCAGTGTTGACGAGTTTCGCTGCCTGCTTTATTCACTCAAGTCCATGTCAGGAGCGATGCTACTAACCTGTCACACTTGAAGGGCCGTGTTCCTGTTCCACGGCATAGATTCTGTTAAGATTGTTTCATTTATACACATATGATAACGCAAGAAGACAGGGTAACAGTGTGTCTCCTTCTATCTGTATAGAATCAAGGGTTAATATCCTTAGAAAGGGGTATATTGAACAGGGGAGATTTATGCATAATATCTTTCTTTATTTTGTTTGATGCTACGTCATGTGTGAGATGAGGCTCTAGTAATGTGTGAACAGTCAGGTGAAGGGCGACGCAGCCTCTTTTGGCGCGTTTTCTCTATAATGCAGGGGCGGTCCTGCATGGCACTCCATGTGACTGGGTGTGGCCTCTTCAACTTCCTCTTTGCTGATTGGCAATTGCGGGAGACATAGCGGTTTCCCTGTGTCCGGGTCATAGGAGGTGGTGAGTGCCCCGGCCATTGTTGTATAAAGGTGCCATTTGTTCTATCTAGTCTATATTAAAGCATAAGCTATGAAGGACTCTGATACTCCCTCTTTAATTAAAGCTGATATCTGTGTATATTGTGAGGAAGCTCATGTTGATCCGCCTGCTCAACTTTGTTCCACATGCTTTGATAAAATTGCAATATCTAAAAAGAACAAGATATTTAGTACTACTGAGCCGTCCACCTCTGAGGGTTCTCCGTCCTGCGAGGTGCGTTCCCTACATTCATCTCCGATTACACATATAGCTCCCCAAGGCTCTACTTGATCCTCCCTCGGAAAGGGCTTCGTGGCTGCCAGATTTCACTGCACAGTTGCAAGAAGCGGTTTCTGCAGCCTTTCATGCCCTACTACGCCCTGCGAAGCACAAGCAAGGGAAAGACATAGCCTTCCGTCCCAGGGATCATCTACTACGTTGGAGGTCTCTGAGAGATTATCCAACGATGACGTCTTCGAATCGTCCGAGAGCGCTCTCTCTTGGACAGAATCAGCGTTTTTTTAAACCTCCGTACGGAGGAGCTTGATTTTAATATGGAGCATTAGCGCTTTTTACTAAATGAAGTGCTTGCTACATTGGAGGTTCCGGAACCGAAACTTCCGGAAGAACCTTCGATCCCTAAACTAGATAGGGTTTACGAGGACAGGGTAGTGCCTCAGACCTTCCCAGTTCCTGTGAAGATGGCTACTATTATTAAGAATGAGTGGGAGAAACTTGGCTCGTCCTTTTCTCTACCTCTTTTAAGAAGCTGTTCCCAGTTCCAGACTTTCAGCTTGAGCTATGGGAGGGCCATTCCTAAGGTGGATGGAGCTATCTCCACGCTCGCTAAGCAGACGACTATTCCCCTCGAGGATAGTTGGTCGTTCAAAGAGCCTATGGACAAAAAATTGGAATCCATGTTGAGAAAGATGTTCCAACTCGCAGGGTTTGTTTTCTAACTGGCAGCGGCAATCGCTAAGGGTGGCTGGAGCGGCTACCTACTGGTGTGATGCATTGTCACCCATGGTTGAGGTGGAGACTCCCCTCAAGGAGATACAGGGAAAGATTAAGGCCTTAAGGGTCGCAAAATCTTTTATTTGTGATGCAAATATGCAGGTTATTCACCTCAATGCTAAGACTTCAGGTTTCTCTGTTCTAGCCCGTAGGGCTCTGTGATTAAAGTTGTGGTCTGCTGACATGACTTCCAAATCTAGTTTACTATCCCTCCCGTTTCAGGGGAAAGATTTTTTTGGTCCAGGCCTGGAACTCTATTATATCCACAGTCACGGAAAGGCACGGGTGCTAAGCCTAAGGGCTCTACTTTTCGTCCCTTTCGGTCGAACAAGTCTCAATGCCAGCAGCCTGCTGCGAAGACCGAGCAGTCCAAGGGATCTTGGAAGCCAGCTCAATCTTGGAACAAGTCCAAGCAGAGCAAGAAGCCCTCCGAGACAAAGTCGGCATGAAGGGGCGGCCCCCGATCCATCTCTGGATCATGTAGGGGAAGACTATCTCTGTTCGCAGAGGCTTGGATGGAAGACGTACAGGATCCTTGGGTTCTGGAGGTTATCCTCCTGTCAAATCTATCCTCAACACCAGAAAAGAGAGACGCCTTTCTAGAGTGCGTGAGGGATCGCTCCTCTCTCTGAGTAATTGTTCCAGTACCTCTAGCAGAAAGGGGTCTAGGGTACTATTCAAACCTTTTCATGGTCCCATAGAAGGAGGGCATGTTCCGCCCGATTCTGGACCTAAAGTGTCTAAACAAGTTTCTATCAGTTCCATCGTTCAAAATGGAGACGATCAGATTGATTCTGCCCCTAGTTTAAGAGGGGCAATTTATGACAACGATAGACTTGAAGGATGCTTACCTTCACATGCCAATCCACAGGAACCACTTCAGGTTCCTAAGATTCGCCTTTTTGGACCAACTCTTCCAGTTTGTGGCCCTGCCGTTTGGTCTGGCGACTGCCCCAAGAGTCTTTACGAAGGTTCGGGGAGCGCTGCTTGCTGTAGCGAGAGCCAGAGGTATTGCGGTAGCTCCTTATCTGGACGATATCCTCGTTCGGGCTCCTTCCTACAGTCTCGCGGCGGACCACTCGAGGACTCTTCTTCTTCTCCTTCGATCCCACGGATGGAAGATAAACGAGGGAAAGAGTTCTCTGGTTCCCAGCATCAGGGTGGAGTTCCTAGGCACAAACATCAATTCCATAGCTATGAAAATATTCCTGACAGATCAGAGACGTTCCAAGATCGTGTCCAGCTGTCTTGCCCTTCAGACCTCCTCAAGGCCATCTGTGGCCAGGTGTATGGAGGTGATCGGACTCATGGTTTCCAGCATATGTCATTCCTTTTGTCAGGTTCCATCTAAGACCTGTGCAGCTATGCATGTTGAGACAATGGAATGGCGATCACTCAGATCTTTCCCAACATATCTCTCTGGATAATCGAGCGAGGGTATCCCTCTCCTGGTGGGTCCATCTGGGGCAGCTGTCCCAGGGGACATCCTTCTTGAGACCATCCTGGGAGATTGTGACCATGGATGCAAGTCTATCAGGATGGGGAGCTGTTTGGGGTGCCAGCAAGGCACAGGGCAGGTGGACTCAAGAGGAGTCAACCCTACCGATAAATATCCTGGAACTACAAGCAATATTCAGTGCTCTGAGAGCTTGGCCCCTCTTGGGGTCGTCCCGATTCATCAGATTCCAGTCAAACATTACCTTGGCGGCGTATATAAACCATCAAGGGGGAACAAGATGCTTCCTAGCCATGAGGGAGGTCTCTCGGATTCTGGAATGGGCAGAGACCCACAACTGTTCACTCTCAGCGATCCACATCCCGGGTGTGGACAACTGCGAAGCGGATTTCCTCAGCAGAAAATAGTTTCATCCGGGGGAATGGTCTTTCCATCCAGAGGTGTTTGCAGAGATCTGCATCAGATGGGGGATGCCGGATAAAGATCTCATGGCGTCCAGACTCAACTTCAAGCTACCCAGATACGGGTCACGGTCCAGGGATCCCCAGGCAGAGCTGATAGATGCCTTGGCGGTACCTTGGGAGTTCAACCTAATTTACATATATTCACCATTGCCACTTCTCCCTCAAGTGGTGGTCCACATCAAACAGGAGCAAGTCTCGACCATTCTGATTGCTCCGTTGTGGCCACGGAGGACATGGTTTGCAGATCTGGTGGGAATGTCGTCGTCTCCTCCATGGAGGTTACCCTGTCGCAGAGATCTGCTAGTTGAGGGCCCCTTTCTTCACCAAAATCTCGATTCTCTGAGGCTGACTGCGTGGAGATTGAACGCCTAGTCTTAGAGAAGAGAGGGTTCTCGGAGAGAGTGATTGATACTCTCATTCAGGACAGGAAACCGGTCGCTCTACGCATCTATCATAAGGTGTGGAGGACCTATTTATCCTGGTGTGAGGAATGTGCATATCCCTGGCACAAGGTTAGGGTATCCAGGATTCTGGCTTTTCTTCAAGATGGTTTGGCTAAGGACCTTGCCGCTAGTTCCTTTAAAGGACAGATTTCGGCCTTATCGGTGCTGCTACACAGGAAGCTAGCGGAGCTTCCTGATATTCAGTCCTTTGTTCAGGCTCTGTCCAGAATCAGACCAGTATTTAGACCTTCTGCTCCTCCTTGGAGCTTGAACTTGGTTCTTAAGGTTTTGTAGAGGGCTCCGTTTGAGCCTATGCATGCGCTTGACATTAAGATTATCTCCTGGAAGTTTCTGTTTCTTCTGGCTATTGCATCTGCTCGCATAGTCTCTGAGTTAGTGGCCTTGCAATATGAACCCCTTTACCTGGTTTTTCATGCTGATAAGGCTGTGCTTCGCACTAGGTTGGATTTTCTTCTCAAGGTGGTGTCAGATCATAACATCAATCAGGAGATACTAGTTCCTTCTTTGTGTCCTAATCCTTCTTCGCCCAAGGAAAGGTTACTTCATAACTTGGATGTGGTACGAGCCTAAAAGTTTTACCTTCAGGCCACAAAGGTTTTCACACAGACTTCGTCTTGGTTTGTGGTGTATTCGGGGAAGCGTAGGGGGCACTTCACTGTCCTTTTGGTTGAGGAGCATTATCCGTTTGGCCTATGAGACAGCGGGACATAAGCCTCCTCAGAGGATTACGGCTCACTCAACCTGAGCTGTGGCCTCTTCATGGGCCTTTAAGAACGAGGCCTCTGTGGAGCACATTTGTAAGGCGGCTACTTGGTCTTCCTTACATACTTATGCAAAATTTTACTAATTTAATGTTTTTGCTTCGGCGGAAGCTGTTTTTGGGAGAAAGGTTCTACAGGCTGTGGTGCCCTCAGTATAGGGTCCGCCTAATTTTGCCCTCCCAATTTTTTTCATTCAGTGTCCTCTAGAGCTTGGGTATTTGTTCCCACAAGAAATGAATGAAGCAGTGGATTCTCCTCCCATTTAGATGGAAAACATATATTATGCTTACCTGATAATTTCATTTCCATCTGTGGGAGGAGAGTCCACTGCTCCCTCCCGTTTGCTCCGGTGGGCGGACCTAAATTTAATTTTATTCTTCTGGCACCATTTATACCCTGATAATTCTCCTACTGTTCCTTGTTCCCTTAGCAGAATGACTGGGGGATGAGGGAAGTGTGGAAGGTATTTAAGCCTTTGGCTGTGGTGGCTTAGCCTCCTCCTGGTGGCCAGGTTCTTAATTCCCACAAGTAATGAATGAAGCAGTGGACTCTCCTCCCACGGATGGAAATTAAATTATCAGGTAAGCATAATTTATGTTTTTGTGCTCTCTCTCTCTCTCCCCCCTCCTCTCTTTTGTGCTCTCTCTCTCTCTCTTTCCCCCTCTACCCCTCTCTTTTGTGCTCTCTTCCCCCCTCTCTTTTGTGCTCTCTTCCCCCCTCTCTTTTGTGCTCTCTTCCCCCCTCTCTTTTGTGCTCTCTTCCCCCCTCTCTTTTGTGCTCTCTTCCCCCCTCTCTTTTGTGCACTCTTCCCCCCTCTTTTTTGTGATCTCTTCCCCCCTCTCTTTTGTACTCTCTTCCCCCCTCTTTTGTGTTTTCTCTCTCTCCCCTCTCTTTTGTGCTCTCTCTCTCTCTCCCCTCTCTTTTGTGCTCTCTCTCCCCCTTTCTTTTGTGCTCTCTCTCCCCCTCTCTTTAGTGCTCTCTCTCCCCTCTCTTTAGTGCTCTCTCTCCCCTCTCTTTAGTGCTCTCTTCCCCCCTCTCTTTTGTGCACTCTCCCCCTCTCTTTTGTGCTCTCCCCCCCCCACTATTTTGTGCTCTCTCCCCCCTCTCTTTCTTCTATAAGGTACGACGAGTCCACGGATTCATCCTTTACTTGTGGGATATTATCCTCCTGCTAACAGGAAGTGGCAAAGAGCACCACAGCAGAGCTGTCTATATAGCTCCTCCCTTACCTCCACCCCCAGTCATTCTCTTTGCCTACTCTAAGTACTAGGAAGGGTAAAGTGTAAGAGGTGATAAAATATTAGTTTTTAATTTCTTCAAGCAAGAGTTTTTTGTTTTAAATGGTACCGGTGTGTACTATTTACTCTCAGGCAGCAGATGGATGAAGACTTCTGCCTGGAGGATGATGATCTTAGCATTTGTCACTAAGATCCAGAGCAGTTCCCACAGAGGCTGAGGGTTACAAGAAACTTCAGTGTGAGAAACGTTTTCATGCTATATAGCAGTGAGGTATGTTCAGTCATTTTTTCTGGAGAGACTGTGTATTTCAGAAAGACTGACAGTATCCCCATGAGGGTAAGGATAAGCACTAAGCAGTAATCCTAAGAGCTATAGAAAGGCATTACTAAGCTTGCATAAGAGGCTAATTAAAAAATGGTTGACACTGAGTTTTGAATGTTTGTGGGCAAACGTTTTTATGAACTGGGAGTGCTGTTAACGTTTTGTGGGCAAACTTTGAGGGTACACTTGTTTTTTTGTTTTTTTGGGGTCTCAGAACCCACATGGCTAGTTTAAAACCGCTCTGGTGCGGTTCTTTGAGGCTGTAGAGACATCGACTGAGATGGGCGGGGCCTATTTTCGCGCCTCAGACACGCAGTTGTTTTCACTCAGCAAGCTCCAACTCCTGAGGGCCCTTGTGGATGTTTTGGGCCAAATTGAAGCTTTAACCCCATATTTACCATCCCTGAGGGCAGGTAGGCGCCACAGCAGGGCTGTGGCAAGTTGCTGGGGGTGTTTTTTCCGGATTTAGGCCTTATTTCAATCCGGTTTGCACATTAAAGGGTTAACTGTTAAATTTCCTTGTGGGGCAAACTTAACTACACATATTGAGTCTGCTATAAAAAAATTGAAAAATTTGGTGCATTTTAAAGCAGTTTTGCAGAACGTGTATGCTTTTTTTCTCTTAAAGGCGCAGTACCGTTTTTTAAGATTATTTTTTTCACTAAATAAAGTGTTTTCATGCTTGTTTGTAGATATTATTAGCCTGTTCAACATGTCTGACATTGAGGAAAGTCATTGTTCAATATGTTTAGAAGCCATTGTGGAACCCCCACTTAGAATGTGTCCCGCATGCACTGAAAGGTCAATAAATTGCAAAGAACATATTTTAGCTACTAAAAGTATGTTGCAGGATGATTCTCAGTCAGAAGGGAATCAGGTTATGCCATCTATTTCTCCCCTATTTCGCCCGCACAAGCGACGCCAAGTACTTCTAGCGCATCTAATTCTTTCACCCTTCAAGATATGGCCGCAGTTAGGAATACTACCCTCACAGAGGTTTTATCTAAGCTGCCTGGGTTGCAGGGGAAGCACAGTAGGTCTGGTGTGAGAGCAAATGCTGAGCCCTCTGATGCTTTATTAGCCAGATCCGATGTACCCTCACAATGTTCTGAGTTGGGGGTGAGGGATTTGCTGTCTGAGGGAGAGATTTCTGATTCAGGAAAGATGTTCCCTCAGACAGACTCAGATATGACGGCTTTTAAATTTAAACTAGAACACCTCCGCTTGTTGCTCAGGGAGGTTTTAGCGTCTCTGGATGATTGTGACCCTATTGTAGTTCCAGAGAAATTGTGTAAAATGGACAGATTTCTAGAGGTTCCTGCCTACACTGATGTTTTTCCGGTCCCTAAGAGGATTTCGGACATTGTTACTAAGGAGTGGGATAGACCAGGTATTCCGTTCGCTCCCCCTCCTACTTTTAAGAAAATGTTTCCCATATCAGACACCATGCGGGACTCGTGGCAGACGGTCCCTAAGGTGGAGGGAGCTATTTCTACCCTGGCTAAGCGTACAACTATACCTATTGAGGACAGTTGTGCTTTCAAAGATCCTATGGATAAAAAATTAGAGGGTCTCCTAAAGAAAATATTTGTTCATCAGGGTTTTCTTCTCCAACCTATAGCGTGCATTGTTCCTGTAACTACTGCAGCTGCTTTTTGGTTCGAGGCTCTGGAGGAGGCTCTTCAGGTTGAGACCCCATTAGATGATATTCTGGATAGAATTAGGGCTCTCAAGCTAGCGAATTCTTTCATTACAGATGCCGCTTTTCAACTGGCTAAATTAGCGGCAAAGAATTCAGGTTTTGCCATTTTAGCGCGTAGAGCATTATGGCTTAAGTCCTGGTCTGCTGATGTGTCATCAAAATCTAAGCTTTTAGCCATCCCTTTCAAGGGTAAGACCCTATTCGGGCCTGAACTGAAAGAGAGAATTTCAGACATCACTGGAGGGAAAGGCCATACCCTTCCTTAGAATAAGACAAATAAGATGAGGACCAAACAAAATAATTTTCGTTCCTTTCGAAACTTCAAAGGTGGTCCCTCTACCTCTTTCCCTGCTGCAAAGCAAGAGGGGAATTATGCTCAATCCAAGTCAGTCTGGAGACCTAACCAGACTTGGAACAAGGGTAAACAGGCCAAGAAGCCCGCTGCTGCCACCAAGACAGCATGAAGGGGTAGCCCCCGATCCGGGACCGGATCTAGTAGGGGGCAGACTTTTTCTCTTTGCTCAGGCTTGGGCAAGAGACGTTCAGGACTCCTGGGCTTTAGAAATCGTAACCCAGGGGTATCTTCTAGATTTCAAAGATTCTCCTTTAAGGGGGAGATTCCATCTTTCTAAATTGTCTGTAAACCAGACAAAAAGAGAGGCGTTCTTACGCTGTGTAGAAGACCTATATACCATGGGAGTGATCTGCCCAGTTCCAAAATGGAACAGGGCCAGGGGTTCTACTCCAATCTGTTTGTGGTTCCCAAAAAAGAGGGAACCTTCAGACCAATTTCTCCAACATTGGTGTGTCCGGTCCACAGCGTCATCCTTACTTGTGGGAATATCTCTTCCCCAACAGGAAATGGCAAAGAGTCCCAGCAAAGCTGGCCATATAGTCCCTCCTAGGCTCCGCCCACCCCAGTCATTCTCTTTGCCGTTGCACAGGCAACATCTCCACGGAGATGGTTAAGAGTTTTTTGGTGTTTAAATGTAGTTTTTTATTCTTCTATCGAGTTTATTTTAAAATAGTACTGGTATGTACTATTTACTCTGAAACAGAAAGAGATGAAGAATTCTGTTTGTGAGAGGAAGATGATTTTAGCAGACAGTAACTAAAATCCTTTGCAGTTTCCACATAGGACTGTTGAGATGAAGTAACTTCAGTTGGGGGAAACGGTTAGCAGACTTTTCTGCTTAAGGTATGACTAGCCATATTTCTAAAAAGACTGTGTAATGCTGGAAGGCTGTCATTTCCCCTCATGGGGACCGGTAAGCCATTTTCTTAGTCAAGCAAACAGAATAAAGGGCTTAATATGGGCTATAAAACTGGTAGACACTTTTATGGGCAAAATCGATTGCTTTATTTGGGCATTTTATACATGTTTATGCTGGTATTTCACATTTATAAACTTGGGGAACGTTTTTTTAACGTCAGGCACTATGTTAGACACCTTTTCCAGTCAGGAAGGGCCTTCCCAGTTGTAGGCTGAGCCTCATTTTCGCGCCATTACTGCGCAGTTGTTTTTGAGAGCAAGACATGCAGATGCATGTGTGAGGACCTGAAAATAGTTGGAAAAGTTCCTAGAAGGCGTCATTTGGTATCGTATTCCCCTCTGGGTTTGGTAGAGTCGCAGCAAAGGCTGTAGCTGGGACTGTAGAGGGGTTAAAACTGTAACCGGCTCCAGTTTAGTTATTTTAAGGGTTAGAGCTCTGAAAATTGGTGTGCAATACTTTTAATGCTTTAAGACACTGTGGTGAAATTTTGGTAAATTTTGAACAATTCCTTCATATTTTTTCACATATTCAGTAATAAAGTGTGCTCTGTTTAAAATTTAAAGAGACAGTAACGGTTTTGATTTAAAACGGTTTTTGGGTTTTACTGACAAGTTTAAGCCTGTTTAACATGTCTGTGCCTTCAGATAAGCTATGTTCTATATGTATGAAAGTCAATGTGTCTCCCCCTTCTAAATTATGTGATAATTGTGCTAAAGCGTCCAAACAAAGTAAGGACAGTACTGTCACAGATAATGAAGTTGCCCAAGATGATTCATCAGATGAAGGGAGTAGACATGGTTCTACATCATCTCCTTCTGTGTCTACACCAGTTTTGCCCACGCAGGAGGCACCTAGTACTTCTAGCGCGCCAATGCTTATTACCATGCAACAATTGACGGCTGTAATGGATAACTCCATAGCAAATATTTTATCCAAAATGCCTGCATATCAGAGAAAGCGCGATTGCTCTGTTTTAAACACTGAAGAGCAGGAGGGCGCTGATGATAATTGTTCTGTCATACCCTCACACCAATCTGAAGGGGCCATGAGGGAGGTTTTGTCAGATGGGGAAATTTCAGATTCAGGAAAAATTTCCCAACAGGCTGAACCTGATGTTGTGACATTTAAATTTAAATTAGAACATCTCCGTGCACTGCTTAAGGAGGTGTTATCTACTCTGGATGATTGTGACAACCTGGTCATTCCAGAAAAATTATGCAAGATGGACAAGTTCCTAGAGGTTCCGGTGCACCCCGACGCTTTTCCTATACCCAAGCGGGTGGCGGACATAGTGAATAAGGAATGGGAGAAGCCCGGCATACCTTTTGTTCCCCCCCCTATATTTAAGAAATTATTTCCTATGGTCGACCCCAGAAAGGACTTATGGCAGACAGTCCCTAAGGTCGAGGGGGCAGTTTCTACTCTAAACAAGCGCACTACTATTCCTATCGAGGATAATTGTGCTTTCAAAGATCCTATGGATAAAAAATTGGAGGGTTTGCTTAAAAAGATTTTTATACAGCAAGGTTACCTTCTTCAACCCATTTCGTGCATTGTTCCTGTCACTACAGCAGCGTGGTTCTGGTTCGAGGAACTAGAAAAGTCGCTCAGTAGATTAGCGGCGAAAAATTCAGGGTTTGCAATTGTGGCGCGCAGAGCGCTTTGGCTAAAGTCTTGGTCAGCGGATGTATCATCCAAGACAAAATTGCTTAATATCCCCTTCAAGGGTAAAACTCTCTTTGGGCCAGAATTGAAAGAGATTATCTCAGACATCAGCTCCAAGGATTTTCACAAAGGTACTCGGATCCCTTCTAGCGGTTCTAAGACCAAGGGGCATTGCAGTAGTACCGTACTTGGACGACATTCTAGTACAAGCGTCGTCTCTTTCAAAGGCAAAGGCTCACTCAGACATCGTTCTGGCCTTTCTCAGATCTCACGGATGGAAGGTGAACATAGAAAAAAGTTCCCTGTCTCCGTCGACAAGAGTTCCCTTCTTGGGAACAATAATAGATTCCTTAGAAATGAGGATTTTCTTGACAGATGTCAGAAAGTCAAAACTTCTAAACGCTTGTCAAGTTCTTCATTCTATTCCTCGTCCTTCCGTAGCTCAGTGCATGGAAGTAGTAGGATTGATGGTTGCAGCAATGGACATAGTTCCTTTTGCGCGAATTCATCTAAGACCATTACAACTGTGCATGCTGAAACAGTGGAATGGGGATTATACAGACTTGTCTCCAGTGATTCAAGTAGATCAGAAGACCAGAGACTCACTCCGTTGGTGGCTAACCCAGGATCACCTATCCCAGGGAATGAGCTTCCGCAGTCCAGAGTGGGTCATCGTTACGACCGACGCCAGCCTAGTGGGCTGGGGCGCGGTCTGGGAATCCCTGAAAGCTCAGGGACTGTGGTCTCGGGAAGAGTTTCTTCTCCCGATAAACATTCTGGAACTAAGAGCGATATTCAATGCTCTCAAGGCTTGGCCTCAGCTAGCAAAGGCCAGATTCATAAGATTCCAATCAGACAACATGACGACTGTTGCGTATATCAATCATCAGGGGGGAACAAGGAGTTCCCTGAAGATGAAAGAAGTGACCAAAATAATACAATGGGCGGAGAATCACTCCTGCCACCTATCTGCGATCCACATTCCAGGTGTGGAAAACTGGGAAGCGGATTATTTGAGTCGTCAGACATTCCATCCGGGGATCTTTGCCCAGTTGACGCAACTATGGGGCATTCCAGATATGGATCTGATGGCGTCCCGTCAGAACTTCAAGGTTACTTGCTACGGGTCCAGATCCAGGGATCCCAAGGCGACTCTAGTGGATGCACTAGTAGCGCCTTGGACCTTCAACCTAGCTTATGTGTTTCCACCGTTTCCTCTCATTCCCAGGCTGGTAGCCAGGATAACACAGGAGAGGGCCTCGGTGATCTTGATAGCTCCTGCGTGGCCATGCAGGACTTGGTATGCAGACCTGGTGAATATGTCATCGGTTCCACCATGGAAGCTACCTTTGAGACAGGACCTTCTTGTTCAGGGTCCATTCGAACATCCAAATCTGGTCTCTCTCCAGCTGACGGCTTGGAGATTGAACGCTTGATTCTATCAAAGCGTGGGTTTTCAGATTCCGTGATAGATACTCTGGTTCAAACCAGAAAACCGGTAACTAGAAAGATTTACCATAAAATATGGAAAAGATATATCTGCTGGTGTGAATCCAAGGGATTCCCATGGAATAAGATAAAGATTCCTAGGATTCTTTCCTTTCTACAAGAAGGTTTGGATAAAGGATTATCTGCAAGTTCTCTAAAGGGACAGATTTCTGCTTTACCTGTCCTACTGCACAAACGACTGGCAGTTGTGCCAGATTTTCAAGCATTTGTTCAGGCTTTGGTTCGGATCAAGCCTGTTTACAGACCTTTGACTCCTCCCTGGAGTTTAAATCTAGTTCTTTCAGTTCTTCAAGGGGTTCCGTTTGAACCTTTGCATTCCGTAGATATTAAGTTGTTATCTTGGAAAGTTTTGTTTTTGGTTGCTATTTCTTCTGCTAGAAGAGTTTCTGAGTTATCTGCTCTACAATGTACTCCACCCTATCTGGTGTTCCATTCAGATAAGGTTGTTTTGCGTACTAAGCCTGGTTTTCTACCAAAGGTTGTTTCCAACAAAAATATTAATCAGGAGATAGTTGTACCTTCTTTGTGTCCGAATCCAGTTTCAAAGAAGGAACGTTTGCTACACAATTTAGATGTAGTCCGTGCTCTAAAATTCTACTTAGAAGCTACGAAAGACTTCAGACAAACTTCTTCTCTGTTTGTCGTCTATTCTGGTAAAAGGAGAGGTCAAAAAGCAACTTCTACCTCTCTTTCTTTTTGGCTTAAAAGCATCATCCGATTGGCTTATGAGACTGCCGGACGGCAGCCTCCTGAAAGAATCACAGCTCATTCCACTAGGGCTGTAGCTTCCACATGGGCCTTCAAGAACGAGGCTTCTGTTGATCAGATATGTAAGGCAGCGACTTGGTCTTCACTGCACACTTTTGCCAATTTTTACATATTTGATACTTTTGCTTCTTCGGAGGCTATTTTTGGGAGAAAGGTTTTGCAAGCCGTGGTGCCTTCCGTTTAGGTGACCTGATTTGCTCCCTCCCTTCATCCGTGTCCTAAAGCTTTGGTATTGGTTCCCACAAGTAAGGATGACGCCGTGGACCGGACACACCAATATTGGAGAAAACAGAATTTATGCTTACCTGATAAATTACTTTCTCCAACGGTGTGTCCGGTCCACGGCCCGCCCTGTTTTTTTAATCAGGTCCGATGAATTATTTTCTCTAACTACAGTCACCACGACACCATATGGTTTCTCCTATTTTTTCCTCCTGTCTGTCGGTCGAATGACTGGGGTGGGCGGAGCCTAGGAGGGACTATATGGCCAGCTTTGCTGGGAATCTTTGCCATTTCCTGTTGGGGAAGAGATATTCCCACAAGTAAGGATGACGCCGTGGACCGGACACACCGTTGGAGAAAGTAATTTATCAGGTAGCATAAATTCTGTTTTTAGATCTCAAGATCCTAAACAAATTCCTCAGAGTCCCATCCTTCAAGATGGAGACCATTCAGACTATTTTACCAATGAAACTAGGTAGAGGAAGGCTCTAACTCGGCAGACTACATATATAGCACTCTTGGGGTTTAATATAGGGTATAATTCTGAATAGTATGAAAGACCTAGTTCCTTTAGGCAAAATAGAGTTACTGATGGTCTAGTGAGTTTGCGTGTTCCACGTTAAAACATAACTTTTATTGTGTCAAACTTAATATAAAACACTGGAAATGAATTTAAAAACACACTTAGATGCTAAAGACTCAGTGGTCAGCCTGCTCTTTGTAAGTAGATTCTAGCCTGGTGGGTTCTAGGTTATACTGGAAACCTTCTAGAGTATAATTGCAGCAAGTTAATGAACCTGATGCATACTTATAACAAGAGGTCCTGTAAAGGTTGTGTGTATATCCGTGTAATGGACCTAACAGAGTAAAATATTCTGTAGTCTTAATTAGTATTAATCTTAGTAAGACATTACTTGGTTGTACACAACAGTTACTGTGTATTACAATTTAACCTGTGGTTAATACAGCTCTATTTTTATTGTATCACCTTAATACTGTTTGCTGGTGGATAGTATACTTTATATGCTGACATAGAGTGGTAAGATTACCTTGAATCTTATTAAAGAAGTTAATGGTGCTGTAGTCAGCAATTTTAGCCCAATGCATTCATTCTAAATGTCAGATTTTAATGATAGGTTAATAATCCACATATCAACAGCTTATCAACTTATAGTTATAACGTGAACCGTTATTATCAGATGGATAAGAGAGGTGATGTTTAAATTGGTATAAATGTGCACTTTGTATACCGTGTTTTCCAGGCAGTGTTAATTCTCATTAATAAATATCATGCACGCTATTACTACTCATGTACGGCTCAGTCGTTACATTTTAAGTATGCTGTGTTACAATTTAAATAACTGATAAAGACTCATTTAGCATGTAAATTTGTAACTGTAGTATAGCGGTTGTTGCCAATGGGTTGCAGAGCTGTTTACTGATTATATAGAGAGTTTTAGGTATAGCTTAACTCAAACACAAAAAGCTGTATAATTTCAGCCCGCTCCTGCACTGCCGGTTAGACCGGTTTAAATGGGGTTACTGCTGATCACACCACTCGGTATATAGCCGATGGAGTAGATCTAACTTTACCCCTTAATCATTAAATTATATGCCCGTATTGTGTATTTAATATTTGGTTCCCAGTTTGCCGGTAAGACTATATCTGTGTCGAGTGGCTCACACAGCTCTGCCCCAAAGGACTCCTCACCAATTCCCTAACGTCCCTAACATGTTTCGCCCTAACGGCTTTCTCAAAGGGTGAGCGCGCCGCTCACTGACTGGTTATTTAAAAGATTTTGGGTCCCGCCCTTTTGATGACGTCACAATTCTCAATGCTTTCTATTGGACCCCCGTGTCATTACTGATGGAGGTTACATAGTGTTGTTAATACATTGCGATCCATTTCAGGACATGGTATATTCCTTTCAGACCGGTCAATTTATTATAAAAAACCATTTCATCTAGTCGCGGTTTTCAAACCATTGTGACATACATTCCCATAACGTTGTTTATTGTAACATGTGTTTTGTAAAAGCAAAGATTTATTTTTATCAGAGACAATAAAGTTATTATAATCATCTTATTTTCCTTGCTTTAAACTTGCTTTGATGGAGTGACAGCTGTTAACTAAATCTTATAATGTAACATTATATTGTTAATTGCTAGATGTGCAGTGCTGATATCAGAAATTGTGTTGCTGTGACAAAATGGTGATAAATAAAAAATAATAAAAAATAAGTAAAAGACATGTATGAAAGAGTGTATAGTCAACAAAAAGATTCTAAGATAGAGACTCTGGTGCACTGTGCTGACTGGATAATGGTGTTCATTTTATTACTATGAATCAGTCTGGTTATGTGACTGTGTTTGTGCAACGATAACTAAAAAAAATGTTATTAAAAAGATTTTGTATAGATACCCTTATTATTAAGTGAAGGTATCTATAGTGTAGTGTAAATCTTACTATAAAGTTTCAATTCTTATGTGAAGTTTACTTAGGTCGAACGAGTTGACCTTAATTTGAAGAATTTCTATTAGGGGTGATTGTGACAGTGTTGTGTTTACTAGCTTTGATGACCAGATATTGTGATGTTACATTTTGATGGTTGTAGTAATCAATTTTTTATAGGAATATATTATTTTTACTGTATATGGTTAGGTCTTGTATTGATAGTCCCTATTGGTATGTGATCTTGACATATATTAATCATTCGACAGATACTGACAGTAGTCTTCACATTGGTTTAGCCAATCTGATCAGTTGTTGTATGATATTTCCCAGATTGGGGTCCTATAGGATTATAAGTATTGACCTCACATATGGGGTCCTGTCGGATTATGAATCCAATTTTCACAAAAAAGATGAGAAGTTATTATTCTCGTTAAGACCTGAGGGTTGGACTGAATTCATTAAGAAAATCCATCTACTTTCCGCTTGTAGTAGTTTGTTTTCTAAATTTCCACCCCTTATACCCAGGTTTATTTTTTGTAGACCAAAACATTTCAGATCACTTTGTCTGCAATTGTGTTTTTTCATGAAATGTCTTGCTACTGATGTTAATTGTTTACCTGCTTGTAGGTCTTTTGCTGCATTTTTGATGTTTCTAAGATGCTCTTGCAATCTTGTTCTTATTTTTCTAGTTGACATCCCTATGTAAAAAGTATTTTACCAATGATCCAGGAGGGTCAATATATGACCATCGTGGACTTAAAGGATGCGTATCTACACATCCCTATCCACAAAGATCATCACCAGTTCCTCAGGTTCGCCTTTCTGGACAAGCATTACCAGTTTGTGGCTCTTCCCTTTGGGTTGGCCACAGCTCCCAGAATTTTCACAAAGGTGCTATGGTCTCTTCTGGCCGTTCTAAGGCCGCGGGGCATAGCAGTGGCGCCTTATCTGGACGATATCTTAATTCAAGCGTCGACTTGCCAACTAGCCGAGTCTCACACGGACATTGTGTTGGCTTTTCTAAGATCTCACGGGTGGAAGGTGAACGTAAAAAAGAGTTCACTTATCCCTCTCACAAGAGTTCCATTCCTGGGAACTCTGATAGATTCAGTGGACATGAAAATGTTTCTGACGGAGGTCAGGAAATCAAAGATTTTAACCACCTGCCATTCCTCGGCCGTCAGTGGCTCAGTGTATGGAGGTAATCGGACTAATGGTAGCAGCAATGGACATAGTTCCGTTTGCTCACTTGCATCTCAGACCACTGCAACTATGCACGCTCAAACAGTGGAATGGGGATTATGCAGATTTATCTCCTCAGATAAATCTGGATCAAGAGACCAGAGACTCTCTTCTTTGGTGGTTGTCACAGGATCATCTGTCCCAGGGAATGTGTTTCCGCAGGCCAGCGTGGGTCATAGTGACGACGGACGCCAGCCTATTGGGCTGGGGTGCAGTCTGGAATTCCCTGAAAGCACAGGGTTTGTGGACTCAGGAGGAGGCTCTCCTCCCGATAAATATTCTAGAACTGAGAGCGATATTCAACGCGCTTCAGGCGTGGCCTCAGCTGGCTTCGGCCAGATTCATAAGATTCCAGTCGGACAATATCACGACTGTAGCATATATCAATCATCAGCGGGGAACAAAGAGTTCTCTAGCGATGATAGACGTTACCAAAATAATTTGATGGGCAGAGACTCACTCTTGCCATCTATCAGCAATCTATATCCCAGGAGTGGAGAACTGGGAAGCGGATTTTCTAAGTCGTCAGACTTTTCATCCGGGGGAGTGGGAACTCCATCCGGAGGTGTTTGCACAATTGATTCAGCAATGGGGCACACCAGAATTGGATCTGATGGCATCTCGTCAGAATGCCAAACTTCCTTGTTACGGGTCCAGGTCAAGGGATCCTCAGGCAGTACTGATAGATGCTCTAGCAGTACCCTGGTCGTTCAACCTGGCTTATGTGTTTCCATCATTTCCTCTACTTCCTCGTTTGATTGCCAGAATCAAACAGGAGAGAGCTTCAGTGATTTTGATAGCACCTGCGTGGCCACGCAGGACTTGGTATGCAGACCTGGTGGACATGTCATCTCTTCCACCATGGACTCTGCCACTGAGACAGGACCTTCTGATTCAAGGTCCGTTCCAGCATCCAAATCTAGTTTCTCTGCGGCTGATTGCATGGAGATTGAACGCTTGATTTTAACCAAGCGGGGTTTCTCTGAGTCGGTCATAGATACCTTGATTCAGGCTCTAAAGCCTGTCCTAGGAAAATTTATCATAAGATATGGCCGCGTAAATATTTTTATTGGTGCAAATCCAAAGGCTACTCATGGAGTAAGATCAGGATTCCTAAGATTTTGTCCTTTCTCCAAAAAGGATTTGAGAAGGGGCTATCTGCTAGTTCCTTAAAGGGACAGATATCTGCTTTATCAATTCTACTGCACAAGCATCTGGCAGATGTTCCAGACATTCAGTCGTTCTGTCAGGCTTTAGTTAGAATCAATAAATAAAAAGAGAGAAGTGCTCAACCTGGGAACGAACAATAGCATAATAGCTTGTTCTATGGCTAGTTACCACCCTAGAAGCAGCCTCTTTTTGCTCAATATGTGCCTTTCACAGAGAAGAAATTTCCTGTAGCATATCAGTCTGATCCTGACTTAACAGTGCAGTCCAGCCCCGAAATACCAGGCAATCCATCTCTGAACGAGAGAAACAGCAAAACCCCAGACGTACGTTTCGGCCTATTGTGGGCCTCGTCAGTGAGGTGCAGCCATATCCCTCTAGGCACACTGAGCAACGGGTCCACGTCTGGATTCCCGCACCACACATAGGGAGACTTCCCTAAGTGTCATAATTTGCATAAATAAAAAGAGAGAAGTGCTCAACCTGGGAACGAACAATAGCATAATAGCTTGTTCTATGGCTAGTTACCACCCTAGAAGCAGCCTCTTTTTGCTCAATATGTGCCTTTCACAGAGAAGAAATTTCCTGTAGCATATCAGTCTGATCCTGACTTAACAGTGCAGTCCAGCCCCGAAATACCAGGCAATCCATCTCTGAACGAGAGAAACAGCAAAACCCCAGACGTACGTTTCGGCCTATTGTGGGCCTCGTCAGTGAGGTGCAGCCATATCCCTCTAGGCACACTGAGCAACGGGTCCACGTCTGGATTCCCGCACCACACATAGGGAGACTTCCCCAAGTGTCATAATTTGCATAAATAAAAAGAGAGAAGTGCTCAACCTGGGAACGAACAATAGCATAATAGCTTGTTCTATGGCTAGTTACCACCCTAAAAGCAGCCTCTTTTTGCTCAATATGTGCCTTTCACAGAGAAGAAATTTCCTGTAGCATATCAGTCTGATCCTGACTTAACAGTGCAGTCCAGCCCCGAAATACCAGGCAATCCATCTCTGAAAGAGAGAAACAGCAAAACCCCAGACGTACGTTTCGGCCTATTTTGGGCCTCGTCAGTGAGGTGCAGCCATATCCCTCTAGGCACACTGAGCAACGGGTCCACGTCTGGATTCCCGCACCACACATAGGGAGACTTCCCCAAGTGTCATAATTTGCATAAATAAAAAGAGAGAAGTGCTCAACCTGGGAACGAACAATAGCATAATAGCTTGTTCTATGGCTAGTTACCACCCTAGAAGCAGCCTCTTTTTGCTCAATATGTGCCTTTCACAGAGAAGAAATTTCCTGTAGCATATCAGTCTGATCCTGACTTAACAGTGCAGTCCAGACCCGAAATACCAGGCAATCCATCTCTGAACGAGAGAAACAGCAAAACCCCAGACGTACGTTTCGGCCTATTGTGGGCCTCGTCAGTGAGGTGCAGCCATATCCCTCTAGGCACACTGAGCAACGGGTCCACGTCTGGATTCTCGCACCACACATAGGGAGACTTCCCTAAGTGTCATAATTTGCATAAATAAAAAGAGAGAAGTGCTCAACCTGGGAACGAACAATAGCATAATAGCTTGTTCTATGGCTAGTTACCACCCTAGAAGCAGCCTCTTTTTGCTCAATATGTGCCTTTCACAGAGAAGAAATTTCCTGTAGCATATCAGTCTGATCCTGACTTAACAGTGCAGTCCAGCCCCGAAATACCAGGCAATCCATCTCTGAACGAGAGAAACAGCAAAACCCCAGACATACGTTTCGGCAAATTATGACATTTTGGGAAGTCTCCCTAAGTGTGATGCGGGAATCCAGACGTGGACCCGTTGCTCAGTGTGCCTAGAGGGATATGGCTGCACCTCACTGACGAGGCCCACAATAGGCCGAAACGTACGTCTGGGGTTTTGCCGTTTCTCTCGTTCAGAGAAGAATTGCCTGGTATTTCGGGGCTGGACTGTACTGTGAAGTCAGGATCAGACTGATATGCTTCAGGAAAGTTTTTCTCTGTGAAAGGCACATGTTGAGCAAAAAGAGGCTGCTTCTTGGGTGGTAACTAGCCATAGAACAAGCTATTATGCTATTGTTCGTTTCCAGGTAGAGCGCTTCTCTATTTT
Source organism: Bombina bombina (assembly GCF_027579735.1). Lineage (NCBI taxonomy): Eukaryota > Metazoa > Chordata > Amphibia > Anura > Bombinatoridae > Bombina > Bombina bombina. Next base: position 641,461,390 of record NC_069499.1, read on the forward strand.
TATTTATGCAAATTATGACATTTTGGGAAGTCTCCCTAAATGTGATGCGGGAATCCAGACGTGGACCCGTTGCTCAATGTGCCTAGAGGGATATGGCTGCACCTCACTGACGAGACCCACAATAGGCCGAAACGTACGTCTGGGGTTTTGCTGTTTCTCTCGTTCAGAGAAGAATTGCCTGGTATTTCGGGGCTGGACTGTACTGTGAAGTCAGGATCAGACTGATATGCTTCAGGAAAGTTTTTCTCTGTGAAAGGTACATGTTGAGCAAAAAGAGGCTGCTTCTTGGGTGGTAACTAGCCATAGAACAAGCTATTATGCTATTGTTCGTTTCCAGGTAGAGCGCTTCTCTATTTTTATTTATGCAAATTATGACATTTTGGGAAGTCTCCCTAAGTGTGATGCGGGAATCCAGACGTGGACCCGTTGCTCAGTGTGCCTAGAGGGATATGGCTGCACCTCACTGACGAGGCCCACAATAGGCCGAAACGTACGTCTGGGGTTTTGCTGTTTCTCTCGTTCAGAGAAGAATTGCCTGGTATTTCGGGGCTGGACTGTACTGTGAAGTCAGGATCAGACTGATATGCTTCAGGAAAGTTTTTTTCTGTGAAAGGCACATGTTGAGCAAAAAGAGGCTGCTTCTTGGGTGGTAACTAGCCATAGAACAAGCTATTATGCTATTGTTCGTTTCCAGGTAGAGCGCTTCTCTATTTTTATTTATGCAAATTATGACATTTTGGGAAGTCTCCCTAAGTGTGATGCGGGAATCCAGACGTGGACCCGTTGCTCAGTGTGCCTAGAGGGATATGGCTGCACCTCACTGACGAGGCCCACAATAGGCCGAAACTTACGTCTGGGGTTTTGCTGTTTCTCTCGTTCAGAGAAGAATTGCCTGGTATTTCGGGGCTGGACTGTACTGTGAAGTCAGGATCAGACTGATATGCTTCAGGAAAGTTTTTCTCTGTGAAAGGCACATGTTGAGCAAAAAGAGGCTGCTTCTTGGGTGGTAACTAGCCATAGAACAAGCTATTATGCTATTGTTCGTTTCCAGGTAGAGCGCTTCTCTATTTTTATTTAGTTAGAATCAAGCCTGTGTTTAAACCTGTTGCTCCGCCATGGAGTTTGAATTTAGTTCTTAAGGTTCTTCAAGGGGTTCCGTTTGAACCTATGCATTCCATAGATATTAAGCTTCTATCTTGGAAAGTTCTGTTTTTAGTTGCTATCTCTTCAGCTCGAAGAGTTTCTGAACTATATCTGCATTGCAATGCGACTCGCCTTATCTTGTTTTCCATGCTGATAAGGTGGTTTTGCGTACCAAACCTGGATTCCTTCCTAACGCCTAGATTTAGAGTTTTGCGGCCGAAGGGGTGCGTTAGCTACGCGTCTTTTTTTCTAGCGCTGCTTCTAAACAACGCTGGTATTTAGAGTTCTCTGAAGGGCTGCGTTAGGCTCCAAAAAGGGAGCCTAAAGGCATATTTACCGCCACTTCAACTCTCAATACCAGCGATGCTTACGGTAGCGGCTAGCGCGAAAAACGTGCTCGTGCACGATTCCCCTATAGGAAACAATGGGGCAGTTTGGGCTGAAAAAACACCTGCAAAAAAACAGCGTTCAGCTCCTAACGCAGCCCCTTAGCCAATCGTATTGAACTCGCATTCTATTGGCTGTTCCGATCAGCCAATAGAATGCGAGTTCAATACGATTGGCTGATTGGATCAGCCAATCGGATTGAACTTGAATCTGATTGGCTGATTCAATCAGCCAATCAGATTTTTCCTACCTGAATTCCGATTGGCTGATAGAATCCTATCAGCCAATCGGAATTCGAGGGACGCCATCTTGGATGACGTCATTTAAAGGAACCGTCATTCGTCGTTTAGTCGTCGGGGAAGAAGGATGTTCTGCGCCGGAGGTCTTGAAGATGGAGCCGCTCCTCGTCGGATGGATGAAGATAGAAGATGCCGCTTGGATGAAGATGTCTGCCGGTCCGGATGTCCTCTTCTGCCCGGATAGGATGAAGACTTCTGCCGCTCCGGATGTCCTCTTTTGGTCCATCGGTACCCGGCTGGGTGAACACGGCTCAAGGTAGGGAGATCTTCAGGGGGTAATGTTAGGTTTATTTAAGGGGGGTTTGGGTTAGAGTAGGGGTATGTGGGTGGTGGGTTGTAATGTTGGGGCGGGGGGTTGTATTTTATTTAAAGGCAAAAGAGCTGATTACTTTGGGGCATGCCCCGCAAAAAGCCCTTTTAAGGGCTGGTAAAAGAGCTGGTTACTTTTTAATTTAGAATAGGGTAGGGACCTTTATTATTTTGGGGGGCTTTTTTATTTTATTAGGGGGCTTAGAGTAGGTGTAATTAGCCTAATATTCTTGAAATCTTTTTTATTTTTTGTAATTTAGTGTTTGTTTGTTTTTGTAATTTACTTTAGTTTATTTAATTGTATGTAATTGTAGGTAATTTATTTAATTAATTTATTGATAGTGTAGTGTTATGTTTAATTGTAACTTAGGTTAGGATTTATTTTACAGGTAATTTTGTAATTATTTTAACTAGGTAGCTATTAAATATTAAATAACTATTTAATAGCTATTGTACCTAGTTAAAATAAATACAAAGTTGCCTGTAAAATAAATATAAACCCTAAAATAGCTACAATATAATTATTCGTTATATTGTAGCTATATTAGGGTTTATTTTACAGGTAAGTATTTATTTTTAAATAGGAATACTTTAGTTAATAAGATTTAATTTATTTCGTTAGATTAAAATTATATTTAATTTAAGGGGGTGTTATGGTTAGGGTTAGACTTAGCTTTAGGGGTTAATACATTTATTAGAGTAGCGGTGAGGTCCGGTCGGCAGATTAGGGGTTAATAAGTGTAGTTAGGTAGCGGCGACGTTGGGGGGGGGGCAGATTAGGGGTTAATAAATATTATGTAGGTGTCGGCGATGTTAGGGGCAGCAGATTAGGGGTTCATAGGGATAATGTAGATGGCGGCGGTGTGTGGTCGGCAGATTAGGGGTTACATTTTTTTTATTGTGGCAGCGATGTGGGGGGACCTCGGTTTAGGGGTACATAGGTAGTTTATGGGTGTTAGTGTACTTTAGAGCACAGTAGTTAAGAGCTTTATAAACCGGCATTAGCCCAGAAAGCTCTTAAGATTTCTTCCCGTTATAATTTTTAAGCTAAACAACTAACATATTAAAGTTAATAAAGATTAATTAAAACCTACTGACCTATATTTCTCCTACATTGGTGTGTCCGGTCCACGGCTTCATCCTTACTTGTGAGATATTCTTTTCCCCTACAGGAAATGGCAAAGAGAGCACACAGCAAAAGCTGTCCATATAGCTCCGCCCCCCAGTCATTCTCTTTGCCGCTCTGAACAAGTAGCATCTCCACGGGGATGGTAAAGAGTATGTGGTGTTAGTTGTAGTTTTATTTCTTCTATCAAGAGTTTATTTTAAAATAGTGCCGGTTTGTACTATTTACTCTACAACAGAAAGTGATGAAGATTTCTGTTAAAAGAGGAGTATGATTTTAGCACCAGTAACTAAAATCCATTGCTGTTCCCACGCAGGACTGTTGAAACCGGAGAACTTCAGTTGGGGGGAACAGTTTGCAGACTTATCTGCTTCAGGTATGACCAGTCTCTTTTCTAACAAGACCCAGTATTGCTAGAAGACTGTCAGTTTTCCCTTATGGGACCGGTAAGCCATTTTCTTAGACTCAGTAACAGAATTAAGGCTTATAAATTGGGCTCTATGCTGGTTGACACTATTGTGGGCTAAATCGATTTGTTTTTATCATATTTATTTGACAATTGGAGTGTTTTGTGAACTTTGAAAAACTTTTGGGAACGTTTATTTGCGCCTGGCAGTTGTTTAGACGCCTAATCTAGTCAGAAAGGCCCCTTCACTCTGGTATGCAGAGGGAGGAGGCCTCATTTTCGCGCCTCAGTTGCGCAGTTACTTTCCATAGGCAGTGCATGCAGCTTCATGTGAGAGGGTCCTGTGGCTGAGAAAAGGACTCGGGAAGGCTTATTTCTGTGGTGAATAACCCCTAAGGAAGGTAAAAGCCGCAGCAAAGTCTGTGGCAGGGACTGTAGTGTGTTTATACCGGTGAATTGAACTATTGGCTCCAGTTTGCTCATTTAAGGGTTTAGAGCCTTGAAATTTGGTGTGCAATACTTTCAAAGCATTAAGACACTGGGGTGTAAATTTTATAAAGATCGGATATTTCCTTGATAGTTTTTCGAACATTCAGAAATAAAGTGTGCTCTTTTTATTATTTAAAGAGACAGTAACGGTTTTGTTTAAAATCGTTTTTATTGCATTAATAGCCTGCCTAAATCTGTCTAACATGTCTGTACCTTCAGATAGCATATGTTCTGTGTGTATGGAAGCCAAGGTGGTTCCCCCTTTAAATATATGTGCAAATTGTGCCATGGCGTCCAAACAAAGTAAGGACATTACTGTCACATTTAATAAGGTTGCCCAAGATGATTCTTCAAATGAAGGTAGTGGGGATAGCTCATCATCCTCTCCTTCTGTGTCAACACCAGTTTTGCCCGCGCAGGCGATACCTAGTACATCTAGCGCGCCAATGCTTGTTACTATGCAGCAATTAACAGCAGTAATGGATAATTCTATAGCAAATCTTTTATCCAAACTGCCAGCATTTCCCAGAAATCGTGATTGCTCAGTTTTAAATATAGAGGATGAGCAAGTTGGCGCTGACGATAATTTATCTGTTATACCCTCACATCAATCTGAGTTGGCAGTGAGGGAGGGTCTGTCTGAGGGAGAAATTTCTGATTCAGGAAAAATTTCTCAGCAGGCAGAACCTGATATTGTGGCATTTAAATTTAAGCTAGAACATCTCCGCGCCCTGCTTAAGGAGGTGCTAGCTACTCTTGATGATTGTGATTCTTTGGTGATCCCAGAGAAGTTGTGCAAAATGGACAAATTCTTAGAGGTCCCAGTGCACGCTGATGCTTTTCCGATACCCAAGAGGGTGGCGGACATAGTGACTAAGGAGTGGGAGAAGCCAGGTGTACCTTTTGTTCCCCCTCCTATATTTTAGAAAATGTTCCCCATTGTCGACCCCAGAAGGGATGCATGGCAAATGGTCCCTAAGGTAGAGGGGGCAGTTTCTACGTTAGCTAAGCGCACAACTATTCCTATAGAGGACAGTTGCGCTTTCAAAGATCCTATGGATAAAAAATTGGAAGGATTGCTTAAAAAGATTTTTGTTCAGCAAGGTTTCCTTCTTCAACCAATTTCGTGCATTATTCCTGTCACCACGGCGGCGTCTTTTTGGTTCGAGGAACTAGAAAATTCGCTCCAAAAGGAGACTCCATATGATGAAGTCATGGACAGAATTCATGCACTAAAGTTGGCTAATTCCTTTATTTTGGATGCCGCTTTTCAATTGGCAAAATTAGCGGCGAAAAACTCAGGTTTTGCAATAGTGGCGCGCAGGGCGCTTTGGCTAAAATCTTGGTCGGCGGATGTGTCGTCCAAAACAAAATTGCTTAATATTCCTTTCAAAGGTAAGACCCTTTTCGGGCCAGAATTGAAGGAGATTATTTCAGATATCACTGGGGGAAAGGGCCATGCCCTCCCACAGGATAGGCCTTTCAAGGCTAAGAACAAATCTAATTTTCGTTCCTTTCACAATTTCAGGAACGGACCGGCTTCTAACTCTGCAGCCTCTAGACAAGAGGGTAACGCTTCCCAGCCTAAACCAGCATGGAAACCATTGCAAGGCTGGAACAAGGGTAAACAGGCCAAGAAGCCTGCTGCTGCTACCATGACGGCATGAAGGGGTAGCCCCCGATCCGGGTGCAGACTTTCTCTCTTTGCTCAGGCTTGGGCAAGAGATGTTCCGGATCCCTGGGCACTAGAAATAGTCTCTCAGGGGTATCTTCTAGAGTTCAAGGAACTTCCTCCAAGGGGAAGGTTCCACATGTCTCGCTTATCTTCAGACCAGATTAAGAGACAGGCATTCTTACATTGCGTAAGAGACCTATTAAAGATGGGAGTGATACACCCAGTTCCAACAGCGGAACAAGGTCTGGGTTTTTACTCAAACCTGTTTCTAGTTCCCAAAAAAGAGGGAACTTTCAGGCCAATTCTGGATTTAAAAATTCTAAACAAATTCCTCAGAGTTCCATCATTCAAAATGGAAACCATTCGGACGATTTTACCAACAATCCAGGAGGGTCAATATATGACTACCGTGGACTTAAAGGATGCGTACCTGCATATTCCTATCCACAAAGATCATCATCAGTTCCTGAGGTTCGCCTTTCTGGACAAACATTACCAGTTCGTGGCTCTTCCATTCGGTTTAGCCACTGCTTCCAGAATTTTCAAAAAGGTGCTAGGGTCCCTTCTAGCGGTCCTAAGGCCGAGGGGCATCGCTGTAGCACCATACCTAGACGACATTCTAATTCTAGCGTCGTCCCTTTCCAAAGCAAGGGCTCATACAGACATTGTTTTAGCCTTTCTCAGGTCTCACGGGTGGAAGGTGAACATAGAAAAGAGTTCCCCGTCCACAAGGGTTCCTTTTCTGGGAACAATAATAGATTCTGTGGAAATGAAGATTTTTCTGACAGAGGTCAGAAAGTTAAAGCTTCTAAACGCTTGTCGAGTTCTTCAATCTATTCCTCAGCCTTCCATAGCTCAGTGCATGGAGGTAATAGGACTAATGGTTGCAGCAATGGACGTGGTTCCTTTTCCTCGAATTCATTTAAGACCATTGCAACTGTGCATGCTCAAACAGTGGAATGGGGATTATGCAGACTTGTCTCCCCAGATTCAAGTAGACCAGGTAACCAGAGACTCACTCCTCTGGTGGTTGACTCAGGATCACCTGTCTCAGGGAATGAGTTTCCGCAGACCAGAGTGGGTCATTGTCACGACCGACGCCAGTCTTTTAGGCTGGGGCGCGGTCTGGGACTCTCTGAAAGCTCAGGGTCTATGGTCTCGGGAAGAATCTCTTCTCCCGATAAACATTTTGGAACTGAGAGCGATATTCAATGCGCTCCTGGCTTGGCCTCAACTAGCGAAGGCCAGATTCATAAGATTTCAGTCGGACAACATGACGACTGTAGCGTACATCAATCATCAGGGGGGAACAAAGAGTTCCTTGGCGATGAGAGAGGTATCCAAGATCATCAAATGGGCGGAGAATCACTCCTGCCATCTATCTGCAATCCACATCCCAGGAGTAGACAACTGGGAGGCGGATTATTTGAGTCGTCAGACTTTCCATCCGGGGGAGTGGGAACTCCACCCGGAGGTCTTTGCCCAGTTAACTCAACTATGGGGCATTCCAGATATGGATCTGATGGCATCTCGTCAGAACTCCAAGGTTCCTCGCTACGGGTCCAGATCCAGGGATCCCAAGGTGACACTAGTGGATGCTTTGGTGGCGCCTTGGTCGTTCAATCTAGCTTATGTGTTTCCACCGTTCCCTCTCCTTCCCAGGCTTGTAGCCAGGATCAAACAGGAGAAGGCCTCAGTGATTCTAATATCTCCTGCATGGCCACGCAGGACTTGGTATGCAGACCTGGTGAATATGTCATCGGCTCCACCATGAAAGCTACCTTTGAGGCAGGATCTTCTAGTACAAGGTCCATTCGAACATCCAAATCTAGTCTCTCTGCAACTGACTGCTTGGAAATTGAACGCTTGATTCTATCTAAGCGTGGGTTTTCAGATTCGGTTATAGATATTCTGGTTCAGGCCAGAAAACCTGTGACTAGGAAAATTTACCATAAGATATGGCAAAAATATATCCGTTGGTGCGAATCCAAGAAATTCTCCTGGAGTAAAATTAAAATTCCTAGGATACTTTCCTTTCTCCAAGAGGGTTTGGATAAAGGTTTGTCAGCTAGTTCTCTAAAAGGACAGATATCTGCTCTGTCTGTTTTGTTACACAAACGTCTGGCAGCCGTGCCAGATGTACAGGCGTTTGTACAGGCGTTAGTCAGAATCAAGCCTGTCTACAGACCTATGACTCCTCCATGGAGTCTAAACTTGGTTCTTTCAGTTCTTCAAGGGGTTCCGTTTGAACCCTTACATTCCATAGATATTAAGTTACTATCTTGGAAAGTTCTGTTTTTAGTTGCTATTTCTTCTGCTAGAAGAGTTTCTGAATTGTCTGCTTTGCAGTGTACTTCACCCTATCTGGTATTCCATACAGATAAGGTAGTTTTACGTACCAAGCCTGGTTTTCATCCAAAAGTGGTTTCCAACAGGAATATTAACCAGGAGATAGTAGTTCCTTCTCTGTGTCCGAATCCAGTTTCGAAGAAGGAACGTTTGTTACACAACCTAGATGTGGTCCGTGCTTTAAAATTCTATTTAGAAGCAACAAAGGATTTCAGACAAACATCATCCTTGTTTGTCGTTTATTCTGGTAAGAGGAGAGGGCAGAAAGCTACTGCTACCTCTCTTTCCTTTTGGCTGAAAAGCATCATCCGTTTGGCTTATGAGACTGCCGGACGGCAGCCTCCTGAACGAATTACAGCTCACTCTACTAGAGCTGTAGCTTCCACATGGGCCTTCAAGAACGAGGCTTCTGTTGAACAGATCTGTAAGGCAGCGACGTGGTCTTCTCTGCATACTTTTGCCAAATTTTACAAATTCGATACTTATGCTTCTTCGGAGGCTGTTTTTGGGAGAAAGGTTTTGCAAGCTGTGGTGCCTTCCGTTTAGGTTACCTGACTTGTCCCCTCCCTTCATCCGTGTCCTAAGCTTTGGTATTGGTTCCCACAAGTAAGGATGAAGCCGTGGACCGGACACACCAATGTAGGAGAAAACAGAATTTATGTTTACCTGATAAATTTCTTTCTCCTACGGTGTGTCCAGTCCACGGCCTGCCCTGGTTTTTAGTCAGGTTTAAAAATTTTTATTTCTGTGCACTACAGTCACCACGGCACCATATAGTTTCTCCTTTTTCTCCTAACCGTCGGTCGAATGACTGGGGGGCGGAGCCAGAGGGGGGGGGGGCTATATGGACAGCTTTTGCTGTGTGCTCTCTTTGCCATTTCCTGTAGGGGAAGAGAATATCCCACAAGTAAGGATGAAGCCGTGGACCGGACACACCGTAGGAGAAAGAAATTTATCAGGTAAACATAAATTCTGTTTTTCTCCAAAACGAAGTTTCAGAACGTTCTAAAAGTTATATCTTTTATTCGCCGATGATGTCATGTTATCCTGCCCACTATTTTCAGCACTGCATGTTCAAAATACTTAAACCAATAACTTTGTGTTTAAAGCGCCATTTTGAAACCTAGGTATTGTAAACGGATTGGTACAGAGCAAAGGATACCCACGGAGTGGGTTTGGAAAACAATTAAATTTGCAGACAAGATTTCTGATATACGGTAGAGGTATGTTAATGAAATGCTATTGATAAAAAGCGTATTTGGGGTAGTTAGTAACAGGCATAGAAAATATTTACTTACGTGGCCCTTTAACGACTGACTTTTTTTTGCGGCTGGAGTCTTGTCGGTAGAGGGTCTACTGCTCACTTCAGCCAAGACTCTAAATACCAGCGTTAGGAAGATCCCATTGAAAAGATAGGATGCGCAATTGGCATAAGGGGATCTGCGGTATGGAAAAGTCTTGGCTTGAAAGTGAGCGTTAGACCTTTACCTACACAACTCTAAATACCAGCGGGCGGCCAAAAGCAGCGTTAGGAGCCCTTAACGCTGCTTTTGACAGCTACCGCAGAACTCTAAATCTAGGCGTAAGGTTGTTACTAATAGGAATATCAATCAGGAAATTGTTGTTCCTTCTCTGTGTCCTAATCCTTCCTCTAAGAAGGAGCGTCTGTTGCACAACCTGGACGTGGTTCGTGCTTTGAAGTTTTACTTGCAAGCAACCAAAGATTTCCGTCAAACGTCTTCTTGTATGTTGTCTATTCTGGAAAACATAGCGGTCAAAAAGCTACGGCTACCTCTTTCTTTTTGGCTGAAAAGCATCATCCATTTGGCATACAAGACTGCTGGACAGCAACCTCCTGAAAGGATTACAGCTCACTCTAATAGAGCAGTGGCTTCCACTTGGGCTTTTAAAAATGATGCTTCTGTTGAACAGATTTGTAAGGCTGCAACTTGGTCTTCGCTTCATACCTTTTCCAAATTTTACAAATTTGATACTTTTGCTTCTTCGGAGGCTATTTTTGGGAGAAAAATTCTTCAAGCAGTGGTGCCTTCTGTTTAACCATCTGTCTTGTCCCTCCCATTCATCCGTGTCCTGTAGCTTTGGTATTGTATCCCACAAGTAAAGGATGAATCCGTGGACTCGTTGTACCTTATAGAAGAAAAGTAAATTTATGCTTACCTGATAAAGATTTCTTCTATGGTACGACGAGTCCACGGCCCGCCCTGTCATTTTAAGACAGATTATATATATTTTTTATTTTAAACTTCAGTCAACTCTGCACCTTGTAGTTTCTCCTTTTTCTTCCTGCACTTCGGTCGAATGACTGGGGGGTGGAGCTAAGGGAGGAGCTATATAGACAACTCTGCTGTGGTGCTCTTTGGTGCTCTGTTAGCAGGAGGATAATATCCCACAAGTAAAGGATGAATCCGTGTACTCATCGTACCATAGAAGAAATTAATTTATCAGGTAAGCATAAATTTACTTTTTGTGCTCTCTCCCCCCTCTCTTTTGTGCTCTCGTCCCCCACTCTTTAGTTCTCTCTCCCCCCTCTCTTTTGTGCTCTCTCCCCCTCTCTTTTGTGCTCTCTCCCCCTCTCTTTTGTGCTCTCTCCCCCTCTCTTTTGTGCTCTCTCCCTCCTCTTTTTTGTGCTCTCGTCCCCCACTCTTTAGTTCTCTCTCCCCCCTCTCTTTTGTGCTCTCTCCCCCCTCTCTTTTGTGCTCTCTCCTCCTCTCTTTTGTGCTCTCTCCCTCCTCTCTTTCTTCTGTTAAGTGTGATCAGTCCACGGGTCATCATTACTTCTGGGATATTACTCCTCCCCAACAGGAAGTGCAAGAGGATTCACCCAGCAGAGCTGCATATAGCTCCTCCCCTCTACGTCACTCCCAGTCATTCTCTTGCACCCAACGACTAGATAGGATGTGTGAGAGGACTATGGTGATTATACTTAGTTTTATATCTTCAATCAAAAGTTTGTTATTTTAAAATAGCACCGGAGTGTGTTATTACCTCTCTGGCAGAGTTTGAAGAAGAATCTACCAGAGTTTTGCTATGATTTTAGCCGGAGTAGTTAAGATCATATTGCTGTTCTCGGCCATCTGAGGAGTGAGGTAAACTTCAGATCAGGGGACAGCGGGCAGATGAATCTGCATAGAGGTATGTAGCAGTTTTTATTTTCTGACAATGGAATTGATGAGAAAATCCTGCCATACCGATATAATGTCATGTATGTATACTTTACACTTCAGTATTCTGGGGAATGGTACTTCACTAGAATTACACTGTAAGAAATACATAAAGCTGTTTAATAACTAGAGATTATGTTTAACGTTTTTGCTGGAATGTAAAATCGTTTTCATTTGCTGAGGTACTGTGTGAATAAATGTTTGA